>NC_137808.1:15510045-15515045 GCF_963383645.1 Muscardinus avellanarius | reverse complement strand
AGGGCCGGCGGCCCAGGAGCGGTGGCAGCCCGGCTAGCAGGAGTTAGACAGCCGGCGTGGGGGCGCACGCTCGGAATCCCAGCATTGGGGAGGCTGAGACCGGAGGATCGCGGTTCGAGGCCAGCCTCGGCTACTTAGTGAGGCCCTCTGCGACTCAGTGAGACCCGGTTTCAAAATAAAGAATAAAAAATAGGGCAGGGGGGTGTAGTTTGGAGACAGAATGCCCCTGGGTTCCATCCCCAATACTGCAAATAAATAAATAAATAAATAAATAAATAAATAAATAACAAAAGGGCTGGGGGTGTAGCTTGGAGGTAGAATGCCCCTGGGTTCCATCCCCAATACTGCAAATAAATAAATAAATAGTATAACAAAAAGGGCTGGGGGTGTAGCTTGGAGATAGAATGCCCCTGGGTTACATCTCCAATACCGGAAAAAAAAAAAAAAGACAGGGAAATAAACACGGCGAACTTAGCCCATCCCGCCACCCTGCGGAGGGGCTGAGTGTCATGGTTTCTGGCCAGCTCCTCCCCTAACCTCCTTTTCCCTGGTCCCACAGGGGAAAAAGAACTTTCCAGATGTCCTGGGAGCCCGCCTTGGCCCCGGCGGGAGGAGAGGTTAACAGCTGCGGGTGTGTGTGCTCTGGGCTCCAGATGTGGCCTGGGCTGACCGCCTCCCCGCCTCTGGTCTCTGCGCTGTGTCTCCGGATGCCTCTGCAGACAGCTCGCCCTCGGTGCCCAAGCCCTGAGCTCCTCCGGCTCGCTGACTTTCTGTCTTTCCAGGCTGGGTCTTCCTCGGGCTACACTCACACGGTTGGGCTTGGGGGTCCAAGAAGAGAAGCCCTCTCCCATCGGCCCCAGCTCACTGGCGTGGACGAGGCCCAGGACCACTACCCAAGCTGCTCCTGGCGGCTCCTGGCGGCTCTCTGGCTTTCAGGTTCCCCGGGGGGCTGAGAAAAAGCCGCTTTCAAGTGAGGACGAGCCTGCGCTGCGATTCCACGGTAGGATGCCCTTTCTCAGACCAGCGGCGTTTGTGCAGAGAAGCGGGGCGCCACGGAGCAACACCCTCACGGGGCGCGCTTTCCTTTCTTGTTGGTGGAAAAAGGAGACTCCCTCTTGCCCTTAGAACCATTTCTTCCAAATAGAGACAGTGCCATCCCCAGAGGGGAATTTGGGAGATTAAAAGATTTTTCCATCTCATTACAGGTGTAATTGCTTTTTTCTCTCCCTTTGCTTGCAAGGCACAGAAACTCGGCTTGTGCAAGAAAGGCATGGATTGGCTCGGGAAGCCGAGGCGCCCCCCAGGCTTCAGGTGTGGCTGGATCCAGGAGCTGCCAGGCTGCCCTCGGCTTACATTCTTCTCTTTCCAGTCTGCTTTCCCCTGTGTTGCTTGGGAACACACTCCCCCAAGTTATAGCAGGTCATCCTCCTGGATTCTGATTTTTGTTGTTGTTTATGTTTGTTTGTTTGTTTTGGTGGCACTGGGGTTCCTGGAAGCCCTTCTGCCTAAGCCAGCGAGGCTGGCTTCGAACCCGCGCCATCCTCCTGTCTCCGCCTCCCAAGCGCGGGGATGACAAGCGTGCGCCACCATGCCCGGCTGGACTCTGTTTTTTTTTTATTTTATTTCCTTAGGTTGGTCAGCCCCCCGCACAGCGTGTATTTCCTTTCCTCACATCCGGTCCAAAATCCCAGAGCACATTCTTATTGGTCTGGCTTAGGCCAATCATTCTAATCCAGTCGCTGATTGGTGGCTGGTTCTGGATCATGCACCCGCCCCTGAAGGCGATGGTGCAAGCCAGCCCCAGCGGGAAGGATGGACGGATGCTGTTGCCACGGTGACCACACTCCACGTCTCCATGGCAACCGCACAGCCGCTGGTCCAGCCGGCTTTCCCAGGCCCCGAGGGCTCCTACAGACCGGTACCCTGGCTGGCACACACCCTGCTTGGCACCTCCCCAGCGGCTTCTTCTTCCCAAACTCATTTCCAAACATGGCCAAGGCTTGCTCGTGCTGACACCGTGCGTGGAGGTTTCAGGAGTCCTGTCCTAAATGTCACCCCCTCCGCTCGGTCCCTCCCGCGGCCGTCAGAACGCTCTCTGGAAAATGTGGGCCTGACTGGGTTCCAGGCTGGAAACTCTCTACCAGTCTCTATCACGGGATGATAGTGGTGTCAAAGCCTCGTGTGGCGGCGCACGCTTGTCATCCTGGCGTCAGGGAGGCTGAGACAGGAGGATGGCGGTCCACCAACAGCCTCAGCTACCTAGTGAGGCCCTCGGCAACTCAGTGAGACCCTGTTTCAAAATAAAGAATCGAATGTAGCTCCTCCATGAATCAACCTCAGCCTTCTTCGTCTCCTATCCTTCCATTTCAGCTTTGCTGAGGTTTCCCCTCCATTATCTGGAGCCCCTCTGGTTTCCCTAATACTCCCTGGTTTGGGCATGTTAGAGAAAACATATGTCCCTTTTCTTTCTGTGCCTGGCTGATCTGACTTAACATAATGCTCCCCAGGTCTTTCCATCTTCTCGTGAATGACATGGTTTTCTTCTTCTTTATAGCTGAGTAGAATTCCATCGTGTGTATTTCCCATAATTGTGCAATCCATTCATCTCTAGATGGAGACCTATACCCAAATACGTGGAAAAGTCTGAATGTAGCTTGGTCAGCCTGGACACTCATTGTTGGGAGGGGGAAGGGAAAGGTGGGGGGAGAGGGCCCCGAGCACAGTCTGAATGTACGCCATTTCCAATATGATCCACATAAAAATAAAAGATAAAGTAAAAAAACAAGGAATCAAAAATAGGGCTAGGAGTGTAGCTCGGAGGTAGGGTGTCCCTGGGTTCTATCCGCAGCACCCCCAAAATTTAAGAAAATTAAAAAGTGGTTCCGGGTGCGGTGATGCACGCCTGTCATTCCAGGAGCTGGGAGGCTGAGGTAGGAGGATCACAGGTTCAAGGCCAGACTCAGCAACTTAGTGAGACCCTGCTTCAAATTAAAAAATAGGACTGGGGGTGTAGCTGAGGTAGAATGCCCCTGGGTTCAATCCTCAGTACTAGACACACACACACACACACACACACACACACACACACACACACACACGGGTCTCGCGTGGCTTCACCCTGGCACCTAACTTGACCCATCATCTCCCTTCTGCCCGCGCAGACTGGCGCTGACATGCCCTCCTCCTCCCGGAGCCGGCCGGGATCGATGTGGGAAGGAGATGAGACATCACTCGGCCGGGGAGAAAAGCACAGAACCTGCCAGAGGGGCCCTGGCAGAGGCGCCTCCACCATGCTGGGCGCCCCGGGGTCTTTAATTCTCCCGGCCCCGCAGCCCCGGTGCCAGCAGGTTAAACCCAGATGCTGCGGGAATCAGGTGCTGCACGCTTTGGTTGCAAATGCCCGAAAAAGTGGAGGATTTTCTTCCGTTGAGGCGGCTGACGGGGCGATTTTAGTGCAGCCGCGGCCGGGGTCGCCCCGGGGGACCCGCCTCTGCTGACTCAGCGGTCACCCTCGCAGAGGCGGCTCATCCTGGGTTCTTGGGTGGGGGTCCAGGTGGGAGGAGGGGGATGGTCCTGTTCCACGACGTGTCTGCACTGCAGGTAATCACCCGGAGAATCACCCAGGCAGGTATCTTTGAGCTAACCATCCGAGTACCATTTCATTTAACCTCCAGGCGGCATCAGAGATGCCCGCAGGGCACAGGGAACCACCCGGGGAATGTTTCAGTAACCCTTCGGGTAACCATCCAGGTACCCTACAGGTAAGCAGGTGTGATCTGGTATTGTAACAAAATACCTGAGACTGGGGATGCTGTAAAGAAAGGGGTTTAGAGAGTTTGTCAGCCTACAAGTTCTGGTGCAGCTGGAGAAGGCAGGCCAGGTGTAGTCTGGTACTGTACCAAAGTAACAGAGGCGGACACATTATAAAGAAAAGAGGTTTTGTCAGCTTACAGTCCTCAAGCTGCTGGAGAAGGCAGGCCAGGTATAGTCTGGTACTGTAACAAAGTAACAGAGGCAAACATATTATAAAGAAAAGAGGTTTGGTCAGCTTACAGTCCTCAAGCTGCTGGAGAAGGCAGGCCAGGTGTAGTCTGGTACTGTAACAAAGTAACAGAGGCGGACACATTATAAAGAAAAGAGGTTTGGTCAGCTACATTTCTCAAGCTAATGGAGAAGGCAGGTCATATGTGGTGGGGTACTGTAAGGAAACACCTCAGGCAGCCTGCCTTCCCCAATCAGCTCCGTAACCGTAAGCTTAATAAACCTCTTTTCTTTATAAAGTACCAAGCCTCCAGAATTTTGTCATGCAGACATTTGGCGTGTGTGTGTGTGTGTGTGTGTGTGTGTGTGTGTGTGAGAGAGAGAGAGAGAGAGAGAGAGAGAGAGAGAGAGAGAGAGAGGGACTGGGGATTGAACCCAGGGTGTTCTACCACTGAGCTACACCCCAGCCCCCTCTTTCCTGGCTGCAGAGGGGGCTTTTGCTGCGCTGGGCTGCGGGCGGGCGGGCTGGTACAAACGCAGGCTGGCAGATTCCGGGGCTGACGTTGTGCCCCCTCCCGAAGCAGCCTAATTGGCAGGGCCGTACATCAGGGCTCCTCCAGCGTGTGGTGTGGACGGGGATCACCTGGGGAACTTGTTAAAGGCAGGGAAGTTCAGAGTCAGTAAGTTCGCGGTGAAATATGTGGTCACAAGTGACAGCATCGCCAACTAGCCGAGATGTGAAGAAAATCGATTCTGAGAGCCAGGGGGTGCGTTTTCTCTCCCCCCCCCCCAGTGGTTGAGCCAGGAAGGAGAGTGAGGGGGGCCCTGGGGAGCGCCCGGGAGCCTCGCCCTTGCCTTGAAATATCCCCACGAAGCCGTTCACCCTGGTCTGGATGTCTCCCCAGCCGTGGCCACGGAGGGGGCCGGTCCTGTGACTGATGGTGCTGGGGTCAGGGTTGGGGTCAGAGGAGGCGGGAGCTGTGGGGAGATCTCGCAGCCTTCCGCTCAGGTGGGGCGGC
>NC_137808.1:15397545-15505045 GCF_963383645.1 Muscardinus avellanarius | reverse complement strand
TAACTGAACTCAGACCTCCGAGTGACGCGCGCTTGGCCATCTTATTATATATTTTTATTTATTTATTTATTTATTTATTTATTTATTTTGCGGGTCTGGGGATGGAACCCAGGGGCATTTGACCTCGGAGCTACACCCCCTGTCCGATTTTTTATTCTTTATTTTGAAACCGGGTCTCACTGAGTTGCCGAGGGCCTCGCTAAGTAGCCGAGGCTGTCCCCGAACCGCGATCCTCCGGTCTCGGCCTCCCGAATGCTGGGATGACGAGCGTGCGCCACCACGCCCGGCGCGAATTCTCTTTTTAAAGCACAGTTGCCGAGGTTTTAACAAACGCACACAGGCGGGCAGGGACCCCACACTCAAGGCCCCGAGAGGCACCATCGCCCCGCGCCTCGCGGGCGCCTCTTTTAGGGCCCCGGGCCCTCCCTGCTCCCACCGGAACCCACTCTGGCCTCTGATTTTTGCCGGTCTTGCTAAGTGGCCGAGGCCGGCCTTGAACCTGTGATGGCTTTATTTATTTATTTACTTACTTATTGCTACTGGGGGTCGAACCCAGGGACATTCTACCTCTGAGTTATACCCCCAGTCAGTCCTTTTTTTTAATTTTTGCTTGTTAGTTTTTGTTTTTGTGGTCCTGGGGGTGGAACCCAGGGGCTTTTCTACCTCCGGGCTACACTCCCAGCCCCATTTTATACTTTATTTGGAAACAGGGTCTCGCTAAGTTGCCGAGAGCCTCACTATGTAGCCGAGGCTGGCTTCGAACCCGCGCCATCCTCCTGTCTCCGCCTCCCAAGGACCGGGGATGCCAGGGGACTGCCACCCCGCTCCAGCAAAAGCAATTTTTTATTTTTGCGGTACTAAGGATGGAGCCCAGGGGCATCTACCTCCGAGCTCCACCCCCAGCCCTATTTTTTATTCTTTATTTTGAAACCGGGTCTCACTGAGTGGCAGAGGGCCTCGCTCAGTAGCCGAGGCTGGCCGCGAACCGCGATCCTCCGGTCTCAGCCTCCCATGTTCTGGGATGACGAGCGTGCGCCGCCACCGCGCCAGGCTCCATAAGCAATTTTTAAAGAAAGCCTCAGGTGGCCGGGCGCGGTGGGCACGCTCGTCATCCCCGCGCTTGGGAGGCGGAGACAGGAGGATGGCGCAGGTTCGAAGCCAGCCGCGTGCACTGGCTTAGGAGACCCTGTTTCCAAATAAAAATGTAAAAATAAGTCTGGGAGTGTAGCCCAGAGGTAGAAGGGCTTCCAGGAACCCCAGTACCACAAAAAAAAATAATAATAATAATAAAAATAATAATAATAATAAATAGAAAAATAAAAATAAAAAAATAAAATGGGTCTGGGAGTGTAGCCCGGAGGTAGAAGGGCTTCCAGGAACCCCAGTACCACCAATAATAATAATAATAATAATAATAATAATAATAATAAAAATAATAATAATAATAAATAGAAAAATAAAAATAAAAAAATAAAATGGGTCTGGGAGTGTAGCCCGGAGGTAGAAGTGCTTCCAGGAACCCCAGTACCACCAAAAAAAAAAAAATAATAATAATAATAAATAAAAAATAAAAATAAAAAAATAAAATAGGTCTGGGAGTGTAGCCCGGAGGTAGAAGGGCTTCCAGGAACCCCAGTACCACCAAAATAAATAAATAAATAAATAAATAAATAAATAAATAAATAGGTCTGGGAGTGTAGCCCGTGGGAGTGTAGCCTGGAGGTAGCAGGGCTTCCAGGAACCCCAGTACCACCAAAAAAAAAAATAAATAAAATAATAATAATAATAATAATAATAAATAAATAAAATAAAAATAAAAATATAAAATAGGTCTGGGAGTGTAGCCCGGAGGTAGAAGGGCTTCCAGGAACCCCAGTACCACCAAAATAATAATAATAATAATAATAATAATAATAATAATAAATAATAATAATAATAAAAAATAAAAAATAGGGGCTATTGGTGTAGCTCAGAGGTACAATGCTCCTGGGTTCTATACTCGGTACAAAAAGAAGAAAGAAAGAAAAGAAAAGAAAGAAAGAAAGGAAGGAAGTAGAAAGAAAGAAAAAGAAAGAAAGAAAAAGAAAAGGAAAGAAAGAAAGAAAAATAAAAGAAAGAAAGAAAAATAAAAGAAAGAGAGAGAGGAACAAAGCTCAGCAAGTCGCAGTGACCCCAGTTGTCAGCACGCAGGGGACGGGAACGTGGTCTTTGCTTAAACCTCCGGCCGGGCTCCGGCACCAGGAGCGGCCATTCTCTTCCTGACATGGCTTCGCCCGCAGAGCCGGGGAATGTAACGTTTTGCTAATTTAATTCTCTTCTCCCCCATTCACAGTGAAATCGGGCTTCTTTGCGGCCGTCACGATGGGAAAACATTTGGACGTTTTTGACCAATTGGCCGCCCATCCCTGGCCGGCCCTTCTTTGGCGCCATCACTTTTTCTCCCACGATTCCTGAGTGCATCTTGTATATCAGGGCTTCGGGATGGCGAATAATTTTTCTCCGCCTCGAGGGTCCCTTAATCTTTTTGCAAATGGGTATTTTGCCGAACTGAAGTCTTAACACTTTTTGACCGACAGTCAAAAGCTGTCAGTCTTTTCCTATTCCGGCTTCTGGGTTTTGTGTCACGCTTAGAAAGACTTTTCTCGTACCAAGATTTAAAAAAAAAAAAAAAATTCACCCACGTTTTTTTTTTTTCCCTATTACATTTTTAGATTCATTTTTGAATTTTAATGCTTTCGGAATTTATTTTTTTTTTTTTTAGTCAAGTAGAGATTCAGCTTTTTTTTTTTTTTCCAAATGGTTACGCACTTATCCGTTTATTAAACAATCTACCGCTTCCTCAATTTCCTGCCGTTTTTTATCAGCTGTGAAGACACGCGTGTATCCGTGGGACTATTTCTGGATCCTTCCTTGTTCTCTTTCATTGATGTGTCTGTTCGTATTTTGAATACTTTTGTCAAGTTCAGTTGAGGTTTTTTTTTGTCAAAAAAATTCAATTAGAAATGGAGGGACATCTTTACAAGTCTTTCTGTACAGTAGGCAGCGATGATTCTCCAACGATTCTTTCTTACTTTGTGTCTCTTCGTCAATTCTATGGTTTTCTTCATGGAAGGCCTTTTCTTAACTCCTTTTACTAAGCATCTTATATTTTCAATTGCTATTGAGAATAAGCCTCTTTTTGTGTGTGTGTATGTTTAGCTGTGTATGTATATATATAAAAAAGAGATGTTGAGCCGGGCGTGGCGGCGCGCGCTCGTCATCCCAGCATTTTGGAGGCTGAGACCGGAGGATCGCGGTTCGAGGCCGGCCTCAGCTACTTAGCGAGGCCCTCCGCGACTCAGTGAGACCCTGTTGCAAAATAAAGAATAAAAAGTAGGGCTGGGGGTGTAGCTCAGAGGTAGAACGCCCCTGGGTTCCATCCCCAGTACCGCAAAAAATAAAAAAAATTAAATAAAAATTTAAAAAATGGAGCTGGAGGTATAGCTTGGAGGTTGAATACACTGGGTACCATTCCCAGTAATATATAATAATAATAATAATAATAATAATAATAATAATAATAATGGTACTGGGTACCATTCTCAGTAATATATAATAATAATAATAATAATAATAATAATAATAATAATAATAATGGTACTGGGTACCATTCTCAGTAATATATAATAATAATAATAATAATAATAATAATACTGGGTACCATTCCCAGTAATATATAATAATAATAATAATAATAATAATAATAATAATAATACTGGGTACCATTCCCAGTAATATATAATAATAATGATAATAATATAATATAATAATAATATAATAATAATAATGGTACTGGGTACCATTCCCAGTAATATATAATAATAATAATAATAATAATAATAATAATAATAGTACTGGGTACCATTCCCAGTAATATATAATAATAATAATAATAATAATAATAATAATAATAATAGTACTGGGTACCATTCCCAGTAATATATAATAATAATAATAATAATAATAATAATAATAATAATAGTACTGGGTACCATTCCCAGTAATATAGTAATAAGAATAATAATAAAGAGATTTTTTTTTGTTCTAGAGATGATACCGAAGGCATTCTACCTCCAAGTTACACTCCAGCCTTTTTTATATTTCTTGACCTTGATTTCTTTATTTTCATGGTACTGGGAATTGAACCCGGAGGCATTCCACTCCTGAGCTGTGCCCGCAGATTGATTTTATTTCTTATTTGGAAAAGGGCCTCGCTAGACCGTAGGAGAGCTGGCCCAGTGGTGGCGGCTGGACAGCGAGTGTCCGCCTGGCCTGGCTGCTGCCTGGAGCTGGGGGGGGGCTCGCTGGTCCGTTGCCATGGCAGCGGTAATGGGCACCACCAATTGGCTCGAGCAGCTTTTCCCTGACCCCCGGCTTCCCGCTCAGCCATCCCCGGCCGCTGGCATCGTGTGTCTTTCCGTCCCCGCCGCAACCGCGCGGAGCAAATCCCAGCTCTTTTGCAGACGGGTTAAACCGATGGCAGAATTAGATGTGATT
Source organism: Muscardinus avellanarius (assembly GCF_963383645.1). NCBI lineage: Eukaryota > Metazoa > Chordata > Mammalia > Rodentia > Gliridae > Muscardinus > Muscardinus avellanarius. The sequence goes on along the minus strand of NC_137808.1, from coordinate 15,500,509 downwards.
CGAGTTCAGCTGCCAAGGCCCGAGACTCGTCTCCCGTCCCCGCGGCTTCCCCGGGGGGCACAGAGTTGGCATCTGAGCCCCGTGGCGTGGCACGCCTGGGCCCCCCGGGGCTGGAGGCCGAGGTGGGAGGATGGCGCAGGTTCGAAGCCAGCCTTGGTGACTTAGCGCGACCCTGTTTCCAAATAAAATAGAAAAAATAGGTCTGAGAGGATAGCCCGGAGGTAGAAAGCCCCTGGGTTCCACCGCCTGCAGTACCACGATAAATAAATAAGCAAGTAAATAAATAGAAATGAAATTATTAGAAATGTGTATGTCTGTGGTACTGGGGACTGCACCCAGGGACATTCCACCTCTGAGCTCCACCGCCAGCCCTTTTTATTTTTATTTTTATTTTTATTTAATTTTAATTTTCCACTTGGAAACCCAGTCCCGCTGGGTCGCTGAGGGGCTCTCTAAGTTGTCCGGGCTGGCCTCGAACCCGCGATCCTCCTGTCCCAGGCTCCCGCGTCCTGGGAGGATGGGCCTCTTAAAGAGCCCACACCCCTGGCCCCCGCCACCACGCCTGTCCCAGCGCATGGAACCCAGGAACCGCCCGGGGATCCCAGCAGGGCGACCTGGGCGCCCGAGACCCGGCCGGGCCGGAGGCAGAAGGCACCGGGGCCGTCCTCGGGCCCAGGCAGCCATGGCGGCAGAGACAGGCCTGGGGCGCAGACGGTGTTTTGAATGTGCGTTCCAGCTGGCGGCGTCGGCTCTGGAAGGGAGAAGAGCTGCCGGAGAAGATGGAGTCTGAGAACGAGCCTGGATTTTCTGGACCGGGCTTTGGCTGGGAGCTGTATCAGCCATCTTGACAGCACGGGGCCCTGCGCGATGACTTCTGTAACTAACTGGGGAGGGACAGGCGAGTCCTCGGCCCGGAATTAAGGGGCGAGGACACGTTGGGGCCGACCTCCCCTGCAGCCGAGTCAGACTCCAAAATCAGTGCTCTTTCTAAATTTTTTTTTTCCCTTTGTGGTACTAGGAATGGAGGCCAGGGGTGTTCCGCTTCTGAGCGACACCCCCGGCCCTATTTTTTTTTTTAATTCTTTATTTTGTTTATTTGTTTTTTTTTTTTTTTTTTTTTTTGGTGGTGGTACTGGGGTTCCTGGAAGTCCTTCTACCTCGGGGCTACACTCCCAGACCCATTTTATATATTTTTAAAATTTGGAAACAGGGTCTCCTAAGCCAGCGCGCTCGGCTGGCTTCGAACCCGCGCCATCCTCCTGTCTCCGCCTCCCCAGCGCGGGGATGACGAGCGTGCCCACCGCGCCCGGCTTTTATTCTTTATTTTGAAACAGGGGCTCACCGGGTTGCAAAGGGCCTCGCTAAGTAAGTAACTGAGGCTGTCAGCGAACCGCGATCCTCCGGTCTCGGCCTCCCGAGTCCTGGGATTATAAGCGTGCGCCACCACGCCCGGCTTCTATTTTTTTTTCTTTTTCTTTTTCTTTTTTTTTTTTTTTTTTGGTGGTACTGGGGTTCCTGGAAGCCCTTCTACCTCCGGGCTACACTCCCAGACCTATTTTTACATTTTTTATTTGGAAACAGGGTCTCCTAAGCCAGCGCGCGCGGCTGGCTTCGAACCTGCGCGATCCTCCTGTCTCTGCCTCCCAAGGGTGGGGATGACAAGCGTGTCCACCACGCCCGGCTATTTTTTTTTTAATTTGGAAAAAGTGTCTTGCTAAATTGTGAGGGTCTCGCTAAGTGGCCGAGGCTGGCCTAGAACCTGCAATCCTCCTGTCTCAGCCTCCCAAGTACCGGGATGACAGGCGCGTGCCACCACACCCGGCAATCAGTGCTGTTTCTCATCCTCCCGGGCTTTTAGGCAGAATGGCTGGGGGGCGATAGTTTGAGGCCTGTGGAAATTAAAAATTTCTATCAAGCCGGGCATGGTGGCGCACTCCTGTAATCCCAGCACTTGGGAGGCAGAGACAGGAGGACCACAGATCGGAGGCCAGCCTCGGCCATTCAGCAAGTCCCTCTGCAAGTCGGCAAGACGTGGTTTCAGAATAAAAATAAAATAAAATAAAACAAGGGCTGGGCACGTTGCTGGGAGGTAGAACGCCCCTGGGTTCAATCCCCAGTACTGCAAAATAAATAAATTAAAAAGGGCTGGGGCGTAGCTTAGCGGTAGAACGCCCTTGGGTCCAATCCCCAGTAACAACTACGGAAAGTCATTTTCCTACAAATTGAGTTTTGCTCCTCCTAATGGCCTCGAGGAGGACGGCTCGATTCGGACCTGGGTGTTTAGCGCCTTCCTGATCTGCGCCGACCTCTCTTTTTTTAAGCAGGGAGGGAGCGGGGAGAGGACCTCGGGCTCCGAACTCCGCCAGGTAGCGCCATCAAATGAGGGTTTAATGATGTGATTTTGACTTCGTTTTATTTTCCCTCGTATCTCTCTGACGGAAAACGGGAGCCCTTCCCGTTTTACGGGGCGACATAAAGCTCCCCATTAGGTGAGGCCGGCCTCGGCAACTTGGCGACACCCTCGGCCACCTCGTGGGACTCTGTTTCAAAATTTAAGAAGAAAATAGGGCTGATGACCTCTGCACCGTCCAAGCCCCAGGTCTGTCCGGGCGTCCGTTCTGAAACACAGTCTCACTAGCTCGCCGAGGTTTTCGCCGAGTTGCCGAGGCCGGCCTCCGTCCGGAGAGCCTCTCGTCTCAGCCTCCCAAAGACCGAGGTGAGGGGTGTGCGCCCCACGCCCCGGCCTTCTCTTTCTTTTCTTACAGGGCCCTAATCCGGCTTTGGCACGGGCGTAGTGCTGGCCTCACGCCATGAGTCTGGAAGGGTTCCCTCCTCTTTAATTTTTTTTGGAAGAGTTTGAGGATTGGCATTAATCTTCCTTTAAATGTTTAGCAGAAGCCATCTGGCCCCCGGCTCTTCTCCGATGGGACCTTTTGGATTATTGACAGGGTCGCCTTACGTGTCACTGAGGCAATTAGACTTCCCCTTTCTCCATGATCCGGGCTTACTACTTTGTTTCCAGAAGTATTTTCCTTCCTTCTTTCCTTCCTTCCTTCTCCCTCCCCTCCCTTCCTTCCATTTCTTTATTTCCTTTTTCTTTTTGTCCTGGGGATTGAACTCAAGGGCGTCCTACCTCTGAGCGACACCCCGGCCCTTTTTATTTTGAGACTGGGTCTCGCCGAGTTGCCGAGGCCGGCCTCGAACCTGCGACCCTCCTGCCTCGGCTTCTCAAATAACGGGATGACAGGTGCGCGCCACCGCGCCCGGCTCTACCTTATCGAATACAGTAAATCGAGGACCAGGAGAGGGAGAGGGAGGCGGGTGCACACGCCCTAGTTAAGAAAACACACCACGGACATCTCTAGGTCTTACACGTGTAACACGTCTGTCTCTGGGCAGGTTTATTTGGAATATTAAAAAATTGGATTATTTTAAAAAATTTTTAATAATAGGGATTGAACCCAAGGGACACCGTATCTCTGAGCCACACCTCCAACCTTCTTGTTGTTTGTCTGTTTTTAAAAGAATGTCTAAATTGATGAGAGGCTCACTAAATTTCTGAAGCTAGCCTCCAATCTGCGATCCTCCTGTCTCAGCCTCCCAAGTACTGGGATTACAGGCATGTGCCGCCAGGCCCAGCTCCGATTTCATAAAAGGGGAAAAAAAAGATACAATGGATCCGAATGAAGGGGGAAAAAAAGATACAATGGATCCGAATAGACCATAGATGAAGCAGAACGATAGACACACTAACAATCAGAAATGATAACATTTATTCAGAAACAAGACCGCCCTTCCGAGACGGCTCCGGAGTTTTGATGGGTGGTTCTTCCTCTCCCTAAACTTCGGAAGAACAGCGAATTCTTGGCACTATTAACGTCTGGCAGGCTCCCTCGCTGCGGATAGGGAGGGGAGTTATTTCTTCCTTTGTTTGGCTTGGATTTATCATTTTTGTTGGCCAGCCTCTATTGATTTTCTTTCCGTCCCCGGCGATGCAGCCCTGGCTGGTGATTTCTCCTCAGCAACAATCTCTGTTCTCGGGAGAGGAGATTGGCCGGCGCCCGCACCTGCCTCGAAACTCGCGCATTTAATAATAGGATCTTTACAAACTGGTTTCTTTACAGAAAAGCATGTCAGTCCCCAAGAATGCACTAGCATTATGAGAAAACAAAGGAAAAGACGAGTGTTATCCCGGCCCCTGGCTCCTGAGATCCGCAGAGGGGCGTCCAGTGTGCAGGTGAAAATAGACATCGCACACTTAAAAATGTTACAGGTGGGTCCAGGGCGAAGTCTTCTAGCCGCCGAGAGAGAGACAGAGAGACAGGGAGAGAGAGAGAGAGAGAGAGAGAGTGAGAGAGAGAGAGAGAGAGAGAGAGAGAGGGGCGTGGTGGCGCACGCTTGTGATCCCAGCATTTGGGAGGCTGAGACCAGAGGATCATGGTTCGAGGCCAGCCTCAGCTACTTAGTGAGGCCCTCTGCAACTCAGTGAGACCCTGTTTCAAAATAAAGAATAAAAAAATAGGGCTGGGGGTGTATCTCAGAGGTCAAATGCCCCTGGGTTCCATCCCCAGTGCTAAAAAAAAAGAAAGAATAGAAAGAAAGAAAGAAAGAAAGAAAGAAAGAAAGAAAGAAAGAAAGAAAGAAAGAAAAGAAAAAATAGGGCTAGAAGCCGGGCGCGGTGGCGCACGCTCGTGATCCCAGCATTCTGGAGGCTGACACCAGAGGATCGCGGTTCGCGGACAGCCTCGGCTACTTAGCGAGGCCCTCTGCAACTCAGTGAGGCCCGGTTTCAAAATAAAGAATAAAAAATAGGGCACGGGTGTAGCTTGGAAGTCGAATACCCCTGGGTTCCATCCTCAAACCCGCAAAAAAAAAAAAAAAGTTGCTGAAGCCCCTCGCAGGGGCGCGCCGTCGTCGTACTATAACAGAACGCCAGAGGCCGGGCAGCTTTTCAGCCACAGAAACGCCTCTCTCCCGGTTCCGGGAGCTGGAGTTCAGGAGCCGGCCCAGCACTGCTGGATTCCGCCCGGGACGGTCTTCCGAGCCGCACCTGCTGGGTCTGATGCGCCTTGATTTTCTACGGTGTCCTCGTGTGGTGGGGAGAGAGCTGGAGAGTTCTCTGGGGCCTCTTTAATTTAATTTAATTTAATTTAATTTTATATTTTATTTTATTTTTGTTTCTTTGGTACTGGGGATTGAACCCAGGGGGCATTCTACCTCTAAGCTACACCCCGGCTCTATTTTAGTTTGCGTTTCAAAACAGGGTCCTGCTGAGTTGCCGAGGCTGGCCTCAAAGGCCTCCTGTCCCAGCCTCCCAAGTGCTGGGACGACAGGCGTGTGCCAGCCCCACCTTGTACAGGTTCCCCCCTTCCTGATGGCACCACACGCCGGCAGCCGGCCCTTAACACACCAGGCTTTGAGGGACATTTCAGATAAAGACGGTAGCCGTACACACGAGGATCCTTACAGGACGGAGAACTAGATGACATTTGAGATCTTGAGTTGTTTTTTTTTTTCTACCAATATCTTGTGAAACATTTTCCCAAGAGAAAAATGTGGACAGTCTCCCTGTCAGTGCCTGATCGTGTGACTTACTTAATTCCCTAAGAGAAATGGGGTATGGGGGAGGATTCTTTTTTTTTTTTTAATCCAGTCTAAAAACTCAACTTCAAATTAGCAGCCATCAGACAAGCCTGATAGAAATTAGGAATTAAGTGTAGACCTCGTTTCTTTCATTCTTATTTGATGTTTTCCTGTGATTTCTAGCTGCTTCAATTACAGATGAACCATAAATAAGAGGTGTAATTCTTATAAGCAAAGAAACAAAATTGTAATTATTTGCAAATGATATGTTTATCTATCTGTGTTTCCCAGGAGTATCAAAGAAAAAAAAAAAGCTGGAATTAATTAAGAGGCTTCAGTCTGAATACAAGACAATTTTACTCAAGTGAATAGATTTTTCTGTACAACATAACATTTCGGTGGTTACCAGTATCATTGGAAAAGATCTCATTTGCATAGGGACGGAAAATAGTAAAATGTGTGAAAGTAACATTTACCAAAAACTTTGAAGATTTTTCTAGGAGAATTTACTCTCTTTTGCTGGTAAGAAAAAATATTTATCGAAAAAATTGAAGAATGTTGTAAAAAAAATTTACTATATTTTGCTAAAAACAAAAGTAACATTTCTCCAGACGGTACTTGTGATCCCAGTACTTGGGAGGCTGAGACAGGAGGATCACACAGGTTCCTTCTGAGGATCCCCACTGGGATTATAATGACAGGGGTGAGGGAATAAAAAAGAAATATCACATGATGCTCTGCCTTCAAGCCGAGCCCAGGGTAACTCTCCAGGTAGCGGGTAATCCAATCTCCTTCTTGATCGATACAGCAGCTACCTACTCCGTCCTCCTTCCTTCTCAGGACCCAGTTTCCCTTCCCAAATCGAGGTTCAGGGGATTGACGGCATGCTCTCTTGCCCGCGTACTACAGGCCCCCTTTTATGCCATTTAGAGACCTTTATGGTTAGCCATCCATTCCTGATTATCCCTTCATGTTGTACCCCTCTTTTAGGTAGAGACTTTTTAACCAAAATTGGGGCTGAACTCTCATTTAATTTCCCCATGGCTTCTGTTTCCTCTAATATAATTTTAAGGGCTGCAGCTAGAGTTGAGGACCGGAAAGCCACACCTCCCCTTCCAATAGATTTGGTTGACCTGCTTAATCACGCTCTCCCTTCTGACCCCTCCTTTGGCTTCCTATCCTCCTTACTTGTCGTTTCTCAGGCACCTTCTTAGGGAACACGCTGACTGGTATCTTCCCCAACCCGGGACTGAAGAAGCCGCTCCACACCCGGCAGTCAAGGCCCTTAAGCCAGGGGACCAAGTCCTCCTCAAGTCGCTTCACCCAAAACATCTCCAACTATGGTGGACGGGGCCCTTCACAGTGATCCTCACCCCACCTACCGCAGCCACGCTGCCGGGGGACCCCAACTGGCACCATCTTACCCGGCTAAAAAGGGCTCCATTACAACAATCCCATGACAAATTCTCTTGCACAGTCTTGGGGCCTACAGAGCTTCACTTTTCTCTGCTAAAGTCTCCTCGAGCGCACATCACCAAGCTGTCCAGGGAAACCTCCGACTCACGCCGCAGCCATACTCCCACCTGCCCACTTCTGGAGGACCCGACCTCTCCCGGCCGAGGGGCCCCCTTACGACACTCCTTGACAGCAGGAAGTAGTTTAAGATTCGAATCTCCGCCCATTATCACCAAAAGGCCGGGATGACAGGTTGGGTCCTACAGGGTGGGACCTTAGAACAGGAGGAGACTCTACTGGGCGATATCGTGAGGGGGCGGAGTTTCCATGCGTAACCCCACCCACAGGACGTAAACTTTAAAAGGAAGGGCATTTCCTTTCCGGTGTCAGAGGAGCTCGGAGGTCTTCAGGAGTGGTCCAGCTCTAACCCCCGAGAGAAGACTGTATTAAAATTCTTTTTGGCGCACCTGTCTCTCTCACCTTTTTTATTGTGCCTAAAAAACTTAACATCCTCAAACCTGTGATCCTATCTCAGCCTCTCAAATGCTGGGATTATAAGCGTGCACCACAATGCCCAGCCTTTTTTTTTTTAATTCTTTGGTAAAGATACCATTCTGATATCTTTCCCTCTGCAACTCAGTGATACCCTGTTTCAAAATAAAGAATAAAAAACAGGGCTGGGGGTGTAGCTTGGAGGAAGAATGTCCCTGGGCTCCATCTCCAGGACAAATGACAACAACCAAAATAATTAAATTAAACAGGGCTGGGGGTGTAGCTCAGAGGTAGAATGCCCCTGGGTTCCATCTCCAGTACCACGAACAAAGAAAGAAAAAAAAAAGAAACGTTAAGTCCGTCTCTTGTCTGTCCCCGCTTGGGGGAGGTGGGGTCTCCCCTTCCAAACCTAGCACTTGGTGCTGAACACGTGTACAGCCTCCTCTGGAGTCTGGAACCTGACAGATTGCTTCCAGACCAGAGTCTGGCGCATCTCCCCTCCCTTCCCACACAAGCAGTAATTAGCCCTTAACCTCGCAGCCCACACACGCTCTACTCTGGCCATCCCACCTTCCCGCTCCAGGCAGTGCCCTTCCCTTTTCCATGCCTTAGCCAGGCTCCCAAGCACCATACGCACACAAGGGAACCTCTACCTCCTGGCCTTACCCACTCCTTGCAACAACACCCTTAGTTCTAGCCGTGTGCCCGAGCTGGGTGCCTGGGAAGCCCCGGTCAGCTACCAGGGGGGCCGAGCAGAGACGGGGTGGCTGCCTGGACTTGGGAAATAAGTGTGTGGCTTTGGCCCCCCAACTAAGCTGGCGTCATCTCCTGCAGACTCTTCATGGAGGGACCACCTCCTCAAAAGTGACTTGACTCCACGACTGATCAAGGTACGGACAGATGCCTGTCTCCTTTGTCTCTGTCTGTCTGTCTTTCCATCTTCTTTCTTTTTTTCTTTTTCTTTTTTTTTTTAAGTACTAGAGGCTGAATATGGGACATTCCAACTCTGAGCTGCAAGCCCAGTATATGTACAATAATATTCATTATACATATACAATAATATTCATTGTACATATACTGGGGTTGCAGGTCAGTATTATTATTTATTATTATTATTATTATTATTATTATTATTCACTTGTCTTAGCTATTTGGGGATTGAAGCCAGAGGCATTCTACCTCCGAGCTCTGCCCCAGCCCGATTTTTTATTCTTTATTTTGAAACAGGGTCTCATGAGTAGCAGAGGGCCTCACTAAGTAGCTGAGGCTGTCCTCGAACCGCGATCCTCGGGTCTCAGCCTCCCGAATGCTGGGATTACAAGCGTGCGCCTTCACGCCCGGCTTCTTTCTTTTGAAACAGGGTCTCATTGAGTTGCAGAGGGCCTCACTAAGAAGCTGAGGCTGGCCGCGAACCCGGATCATCCTGTCTCAGGCTCCCAAATGCTGGGATTACAAGGGTGTGCCACCACGCCCGGCTCTCTGTCCTCTCTTTCTGTAAGATTAAGCCCAGGATCCTGGCCCTGGCATTTTTTCTGGAGGGCATTACATTTATTTGTTTGTTTGTTTTTGCAGTACCAGGGATAGAACCCAGGGGATTGTACCTCCGAGCTACACCTCCAGCCCTAATTTTTAGTCTTTTTATTTTATTTATTTATTTATTTATTTTTCGGGGTCTAGGGATGGAACCCAGGGGCATTCTACCTCTGAGCTACACCCCCAGCCCTATTTTTAATTCTTTATTTTGAAACCGGGTCTCACTGAGTTGCGGAGGGCCTCGCTAAGTAGCTGAGGCTGTCCGCGAACCGCGATCCTCCAGGTCTCAGCCTCCCGGATGCTGGGATTACAAGCGCGCGCCCCCACGTCCGGCCCCACAGCATTAAAATTGACAGCTAGTACCTAAAGGTTTTCCAAAATCTTTAGGGTGCTGAGCACCCGGAATATTTAAATCTTTGCAGGCTTGAGAGATACCTACCACATCCAAGATTTTTCTTCTTTTCTTTTTCTTCTCTTGGTACTGGAATTGAACCCAGGCACAGGACAGTCTACCCCTGAGCCCTTTTTTCTTGAAACAGGGTCTTGCTGGGTTGCTGAGGCTGTCCTCGAAACTGCCATCCTCCTGTCTCAGCCTCCCCAGTGCTGGATGCCAGGCAAGCGCCACCTGCCGGCTCGGTTTTCTGTGTGAGCGGGGCGCCCTCCCGGGCCACCCTTCTGCGCTCCAGCCCCTCGAGCCTCCTGGACCGGCCTCTGCTGCTTCTGAGTCCTGGCTTCCCTCTGCAGCTCCAGCTGGACAACTGGACCAGCCAGAGCCTGAGGAAGGGGCGCAGCCCCCCGCAGCGCCAGGCCGACCCGCCAAGCTGATCGCTTTTGTGAAACCCAGGAAGTCTACGACCCCAGTGAATGCGTCTCACGGGCCGGCTCCGGGGAAGAGGCCGCGCTGGGCAGGCTGGCCGGCTGGCCGGCGGGCGAGAGGGCGCAGCCGCTAGAACGACCATTTCCAGGAGGGGCCGAGACCTTCTCTGCATTCGGACTCGCAGGGACAGCTGGACCCCCAGGAAGAGCAGGGAGGCCCCCGAGGGCTGTGGTCTCCAGAGCTGGGGACGCGGCCCCCATGTTTTGGGGGGTCCCTGTGTTCTAAGGACACGTTGCATTCTGACCAGCAGTGGGGGCTTCCAGAGCCCTCTTCCCACCCCGCTGGGCTTTTATTGTTGTTGTTTCTAACTAAATGCCACACCTCCAGCCCCTTTGGTTTTATACCTACCTAGGGTCTGGCTCAGTTGCTGAGGGGCTCGCTAGGTTGCTGAGGCTGTCCTTGAACCTGTGATCCTGTCTCAGCCTCCCAAGTACTGGGATTACAGGGGTGGCCCACCACGCCCAGCTCCCTGGATTTATAGTATACATCATCTTTTGTGCATAATAATAAATCATCTTATTTGTTTTAGTGTGTTTTCTTTTTATTTATTTTATTTTGTGTGTGTGTGTGTGGTACTGGGGGCGGAACCCAGGGGCCTTTCTACCTCCGGGCTATACTCTCAGACCTATTTTTATACTTTATTTGGAAACAGGGTCTCACTGAGTTGCCGAGAGCCTCGCTAAGTAGCTGAGGCTGGCTTCGAACCCGTGCGATCCTCCTGTCTCAGCCTCCCAAGTTCTAGGATTACAAGCGTGCGCCGCCACGCCCGGCTTCGTGTGTTTTCTGTTGCTATCACTGAACGCTACAGACTATAGGTCCTTGATAAAGACTTGATGGGAAACCAGACATGGTGGTACACGCCTGCAATCCCAGTACTTGGGAGGCTGAGGCAGGAGGAGCGCAGGTTGAGGCCAGCCTCCGCAATGTATCGAGACCCTGTTCCCAAATACAAAATTAAGATAGGACTGGGTATGGAGCCCGATGGTAGAGCAGCCTTGGTTTCAGTTCCCAGTACCAAAAATAAAATGCAGAAGAGCACCCACGGTCTTGCCAAGTTGCTGAGGCTGGCCTTGAACCCGGGCCTCCAAACTCAGCCTCCTCCCAGGTGCCAGGATCTCAGACGGGCACCTGTATGTATTCAACAACTCAGAACCCGGCAGCCACAGAAGTAACGTCGAGGGATGCGGGGTGGGGCAGTGAGCGGGGTGGGGGTAGAGGCCACGGCCTCTAGTGTGGTCTCCTCCCTACCTCCCTAGGTGATGGGGACACAGTGCTCCGTGAACCGCTTTCCTGGGTCTGCGCCTGCGCCCTTGCCGACCGCGCCCGCCAGCACCTTACACGTTCTTTAGTCCCCAGTGCCCTCATCTGGACGGAGGGTGGTGGCCATAACCAGTGGCCGTCCACGGCCGTTTGGTCTTCTATGTCAATCCCCACCAGGGCGGCCTCCGTTCCCCAGGGCGCCGAGCATCACTCCCAGCTCCAGGATGCGGGCAATCCGGCTTCCTCCCGCCCTGGGTACCACCTCCCTGCATCCTCCGGCATCTGCCCCTGCGTCCGCCCGGGGAAGTGGGCAGGCCGGCGTGCCTCACAGGAACATTAATAACCAGCATTAATTGGACACTTAACGCCACCTTGGCACGGCGCTCAGCATCTTAGACCCATTATCTCCTCGGATCCGCGATGCGTCCGCGGCTGGGAGCCAGGGTTCCTGCAAGAGCCGCTTCTGTTTCCTGCCTCCCTGGCTTGATTTTTATTGTATTTTATTTTGGTACCGGGAACTGAACCCGAGGCTGTCCTGCCATCGGGCTCCATACCCAGTCCCGTCTTAATTTTGTATTTGGGACCAGGGTCTCGCCAAGTTGCTGAGGCTGGCTTCCCGCCCGCAGTCTTCCCGTCTCAGCCTCCCAAGTCCTGGGATGGCAGGTGTGGGCCGTTATGTCCAGCTGAGATTCTGGCTTTGACAACTGGCAAACTGGGTTCCAGAGAAGACACGCTGCTGGCCAAGGCCTTCAGCAGTCTGGCAGCAAGAAGTGTTGTGGACAATGGGCCCTGATCCCAAGACCAGGCTCACGCCTGCCGTCCCAGTACTTGGGAGACTGAGATGGGAGGCTTGCAGGTTGGAGACCAGCCTCTGTAACTTAAGGAGGTTCTCACCAACTTAGGGAGGCGCTGTCTTAAGATAAAACATTAAAAAAAAAAAAAGGGCTGGAGGTGTAGCTCGGAGGCAGAATGCCCCTGGGTTCCATCTCCAGTAACCAAAAATAAGAAATTAAAAAAATAAGAAATTAAAAATTAATTCCTGACCCGTTGGCCCAGGAATGTCTGACAGTCTCTATTCTTGCCCCTAGGCCTCGTTGCCTGCGGGATGGTCAGGTTCATTAAAAATAATTGCCTCGCCGGGGTCGTCAGTCACCCCCTGGCGGAGCCCGAGAGTGAATCGGAAACCCAGGGAGAGGCCGCGGGAGCTCGGAGCCGAGCCGGTGAGGCCCTGGGCGGGAACCCGAGACCCGCAGGGCCAGGGCCGGGGGCCAAGCAGCTGCTCCCCGCTTTCTGGGCTGGAAAGCGAAGCTCAGACAGGCCAGGCCTTTTGCAAAGGAGGCAGGCTCAGGGGTCTGGCCGGGGGAAGCCCACCTGGCCAGGTCTGTCGGGCTGGGAGCTGGCCGCTATGTCAGGGAACCCGGAATTCCTGCGGTATCTGTATGGCAGGGGTCCCCTGTTACTTGACCCCAGAAATACCCAACAGGCTGGGGCCCAGGGGCCCACGCCTGTCATTTCAGGACTTGGGAGGCTGAGACAGGAGGATCACAGGTTGGAGGTCGGCCTCAGCAACTTAGGGGTTCTCAGCAACTCAGCAAGACCTTGTTTCCATAAATAAGTAAATAAATAAATAAACAAGTAAAATGGGGCTGGAGGCGTAGCTCAAAGGTACCGGGTATGGAACCCAGGAGCATTCTACCTCCCGGGCCCTGATCCCAGACCCCACGGACCAGAGAATGTTCTGCCCCTAAGATGCTCACAGACACCTATGTTCATGGATGACTGACTGGGCTGGGGCTGGTCACCAGGAAAACCAGGGCATTGTTAATAGCCAGATCCCTGGCCCTGGGCGCTGGGCCCGGGCTATGATAATTACTGGCTAGTGATGGTAGTCAATCACTCCTACGTGACGAGGCTTCTGTACAAGCCCCTAAGTAATAGGGTTCAGAGAGCTTCGGGTGGGTGAAGACCTATGGGTGTTACTTAGGAGGGCACCCAGTTAGAGATAGAGCCCCCTTTTTCTACCTTACTTGCTAATTTGTTTGTCTATTTGTTTGTTTTGGTGGTACCGAGGTTCCTGGAAACCCTTCTACCTCCGGGCTACACTCCCAGACCTATTTTATATTTTTATTTGGAAACAGGGTCTCTTAAGCCAGCGCGGCTGGCTTGGAACCTGCGCCATCCTCCTGTCTCCGCCTCCCGAGCGCGGGGATGACAAGCGTGCCCACCACGCCCGGTGCTAATTTTTTTTTCTACCTCCGGGCTACACTCCCAGACCGATTTTATACTTTATTTGGAAACAGGGTCTCACTAAGTTGCCGAGAGCCTCACTCAGTAGCTGAGGCTGGCTTCGAACCTGCGCGATCCTCCTGTCTCAGCCTCCCAAGCGCTGGGATGACAAGTGTGCGCCACCACGCCCGGCTTATTTATTTATTTATTTATTTATTTATTTATTTATTTATATGTGGGTACTGGGGATAGAAACCGGGGCTTTCTACCTCCGGGCTATCCTCCTATTTTATATTTTATTTGGAAACAGGGTCTCACTGAGTTGCCGAGAGCCTCACTCAGTAGCTGAGGCTGGCCTCGAACCTGCGCGATCCTCCTGTCTCAGCCTCCCATGTGCAGGGATGACAAGCGTGCGCCGCCACGCCCGGCCTAGGATCGCAGGTTTGAAGCAAGACCCAGAGCAACTTAGGGAGACCCGGTTTCGACATGAAAAAATAAACTAGAGCTGGGGGGGGGTAGCTTGGAGGTAGAATACCCCTGGGGCCGGCCCCCAGCACCCCAATAAATAAACACACCACCAGCAGCAAGTCATCCTAGGAAATTACTGAGCCTGGGAACACCGGGCCTGTGGCCACACGGGCGGAGAAGCACGGGTGGCCCGGGCCACCGTCTGTGGCCGGCATCTGAGGGATGAACAGTCTTTTACAGAGAGTTCTTGGGTGTGCGGAGTTCCACGCTACGCCCGGCAGTGTGAGGATCGCGTTGGATTGTTCGGTACTCGATTGGAATGGAGAGCTGGTCGCTGTCGGGAGGGATGAAAGCCCATCCCGGGCCGCTAAGGCTTCTTGCTGTTTTCCCGTGAGTTGAGAGCCGAACTCACGGAACCAGAAGAGAATCTGGCTCCGTCATGCAAGAAAAAAATATGTCAGTACTGACGGTAAGAAGCACATACCTGGGATCCCCAGGACTTGGGAGGCTGAGATAGGAGGTCGCAGGTTGGAGGCTAGCCTCAGCAACTTGGCAGGGCCCTCGGCTACTTAGTAAGACCCTGGTTCAAAATAAAAAAATAAATAAATTAATTAATTAAAAATAAATAGATAAATAAATAAAATTAATTAATTAATTAAAATAAATAAATAAAATCAATAAATTAAAATAAAATAAAATAAAATAAAATAAATAGGACTGGGGGTGTAGCGCAAAGGCAGAACGCCTCTGAGTTCAATCCCTAGCACCCCAAAAAAATATGGGAGAAGGCCTACCTCAGGTCTCCTGGGAGGACCAAATAAAGGAACCAGAGGGTCCTTAGTGTTATTAACCAAGTGAACTAATTAACTTTCATTATCTATTTTTATTTATTTTGTTATTATTATTTTGCAGATTGGGGATGGAACCTAGGGGTATTCTACCTCTGAGCTACAACCCCAGTCCTTTTCTTTTTTCTTTTGGTGGTACTGGGGTTCGGGGAAGCCCTTCTACCTCCGGGCTACACTCCCAGACCTATTTTATTTTTGGAAACAGGGTCTCTTAAGCCTCCGTGGCTGGATTCGAACCCGCGCCGATCCTCCTGTCTCCGCCTCCCAAGCGCGGGGATTAACAGCGTGCGCCACCACGCCCGGCCTCTATTTTTAATTCTTTATTTTGAAACAGGGTCTCACTGAGTTGATGAGTCTCATTAAGTAGCTGGGGCTGGCCTCAAACCTGCAATCCTCCTGTCTCAGCCTCCCAAGTACTGGGATTACAAGTGTGCTGGGATTACACGCCCAGCTCCACCCTCAATCCTTTTTAAAATATTTTTTAAATTTTGAAATGAGGTCTCTCTAGGTTGCCGAGAGTCTCGCTAAATTGCCGAGACTGACATTGAGCCTGTGAGCCTCCTGTCTCAGCCTCCCAAATCCTGGGATTACAGGCATGCACCTCCAGGCTGGGAAAGATCTCTATTCTCCGTATCCCTATTAAGCACATCGTTATTATTTTTGTCCTTATTCTGTGGTTACTGGGGATGAAACCCTGGAGCTTTCTATCTCGGGCCACACCCCCAGACCTATTTAATTTCTTTATTTGGAAACAAGGGTATCCCTAAGTTTCTGAGAGCCTCATTAAATTACTGAGGCTGGCTTTGAACCTGTGATCCTCTTGTCTCAGCCTCCCCAGTGAGCACCTTATTGCTAATCAAATAGACTTTTTAGTCCATTTCATCTGCCATTCTTCCATTTCATATTATGGATAACAGGATATTTATCAAATAATTTTTTTTCAAGTCAGGCAGAGTGGCACCCACCTGTAATCCCAGGATTTGTTTGGGAGGCTGAGACAGGAGGATCGCAGGTCCTGTTTCAAAATAAAAAATAAAAATAGGCCTGGGGTATAGCGCAGAGGTAGAACACCCTTGGGTTCAACCCCTAGTACCATAATAATAATAATTTATTTTAAGCTGGGTGTGGTAGCGCACGCTTGTAATCCCAGCATTTCGGAGGCTGAGACAGGAGGATCCATGTTCGCGCACAGCCTCAGCTACTTAGTGAGGCCCTCCGCAACTCAGTGAGACCTTGTTTCAAAAAATAAATAAATAAAGGATTAAAAAATAGGACTGGGAACCGGGCGTGGTGGCGCGTGCTTGTAATCTCAGCATTCGGGTGACTGAGACCGGAGGATCGTGGTTCGCGGACAGCCTCAACTGCTTAGCGAGGCCCTCCGCAACTGTGAGACCCTGTTTCAAAATAAAGAATAAAAAATTGGGGAGAGGGCGTAGCTCAGAGGTCAAATGCTTCTGGGTTCGATCCCTAGACCCGCAAAAAAAAAAAAAAAACACAAATAGTACTGGGGGTGTCGCTTGGAGATAGAACGCCCCTGGGGTCCATCCCCAGTACCACAAAAATTGTTTTCTTTTAATTACTGAATTAATAGATCTTTGTTATCAAAAACAGAAGCTGCAATCAACAGTGAGATTATGATTCCCCACAATTCTCTCTCTCAGAGACCATCGACCTTGTTGTTTGGGTCTGCACACGTCCAGAAGGTTTTTATGCATAGATAACATTTCTTTCCACCACACACACACACACACACAAAAAAAAAAATTTTTTTAAAGCAATCAGCTTGTACAAACTGCACGGTAACTTGCCTTTTTTCATTTCCTAATATATCATGAACAATTTGCCTTGTTAATCAATAATCTTTTATTGCATTTTTTTTTCTCAAAACCCTTACTGTATAATTTTCCGAACGCATCTCCTATTGTTAGGCCCGTTCACATCGACTAGACGAGTTCATCTTTGAAACGCATCGAGGGCCGTGCCCGGCACCTGATAATCGCTGGAGAAATAATTGGCTTCAAACTATGTTAATCAAAAAGCAACGAAAACGCAGGAGACGCTGGAAAAATGATCATCGTCGTGGAAGACTTTCTCTGGACACACACATCTCGGAAAACTCCGGGCAGGACATAAAACTGGGGAGAGCCGTGAGGCTTAAAATGACAAGTTAAAGAGCAGAAGGAAGCTGGGCGCCCGGGCGCACACCTGCGATCCCAGGTCTCGGGAAGGCCGAGACGGGAGGATCGTTGGTTCTAGGCCAGCCTCCGCTACTTAGTGAGACCCTCGGCAGCTCAGTGAGACCCCGTTTCAAAAACAGGGCTGAGCGTGCAACTCAGAGCGACAATAAGTTCAATCCCTAGGGCCACCAAAAAAGAAAAAAGAAAAAAAAAATGGAGAAGATAGCGAGGCAGGGTGGTACATACATCCTTTAACTCCAGTATTCGGGAGACTGAGGCAGGAGGATTATAGGTTGGGGGCGAGCCCCGCTTCAGCAACCTGGCGAGACCCTCCCTGTCTCAAAAATAAAAAAATGGACAGGTCTGGGGATGTCGCTCGGAGGTAGAACCGCCCAGCTTCCTCTGCCTGGGTCTTGGGGAGGTGGACCACTTTCCCTCGAAGCTAATTCTTTTTTGTTTTTGTTTTTGTTTGTTGTTGTTGTTGTTGTTGTTGTTGTTGTTGTTGTTGTTTTGGTGGCACTGGGGTTCCTGGAAGCCCTTCTACCTCCGGGCTACACTCCCATATAAAAATATAAAATATTTTTATATTTTTATTTGGAAACAGGGTCTCCTCCAGGCTCAGCCTCCCAAATACTGGAATGACAGGCTAGCACCACTGCGCTGAGCCGGAT
This sequence comes from Muscardinus avellanarius, assembly GCF_963383645.1. NCBI lineage: Eukaryota > Metazoa > Chordata > Mammalia > Rodentia > Gliridae > Muscardinus > Muscardinus avellanarius. Next base: position 15,482,919 of record NC_137808.1, on the reverse strand, counting down.
TGAGGTTTTTTTTGTTTTTTTTTTTTTTAAGTACCAGGTTGGAAGCAAAGCACAGCAGCCGCCGGGTGGGATGCGAGCCTCGGAGGGTAGTGAGGACCAGGCTTCCCTGGGGAGGGAGCCAGGCACTGCGCATGCTCCTTGTCGGGGGACCCCCCCCACCCCCAGGGCTTCTGATTGACAGCTTTTGAAGACTTTGGGGACCACAAAAGCCAAGTGCCGGCCTCCCCCGGGGAGCCGCCCTCCACGCCCCCCCCCCCCCCCCCCCCCCCGGTCCTTCAGATGTCCCGGGGATGAAGGTGAAGCCAGGAGGGGGCTCCTTCTGCACCAAACGCCAAGCCCCGCCTCTTAAAGGCACAGCACCCGCCGGGGCCGCGCCGAGGACCCGGCCTGTGCGGCTTCTGAAGATGCACAGACTCCGAAATAGCACGAACTTGTCGTCCCGGCATTCGGGAGGCCGAGTCCGGAGGATCGCGGTTCGAGGACAGCCTCCTCCGCTTAGCGAGGCCCTCTGCAACTCAGCGAGACAGACCCTGTTTCCAAATAAGAAATAAAAAATAGGGCTGGGGGTGGAGCTCGGAGATAGAATGCCCCTGGGTCCCATCCCCAGTACTGAAAAACAACAACAACAACAACAAAAAACGTAGACAGCACCAAAAGATCTTATTTTCTTTTTTTATTACGTCATTTTAAAAAGTGTTATTAAAAAAAAAAACAGTAGAAAAAGGATGCTACTGTTATCTGTGCGTGCGTGTGGTACAGGATTTCGTTTGTAATGCAGATGGTTGCTAAGTTGCACGCACGCTGGGCCAGCCTCCCCACAGCCTGCCTCGACCTCCCTCCCGTCCAGGATGGCTAGCTAATGGGTGTGGGGGATTTGCCGCCATCCTTGCTGGGGGAGGGGGTGGGGGTGGGATCCGAGGAAGGGGAGGACAGGGGGCTGGAAGAAAACAGGCTGCGGCGGGCCTTGCAGGGGGGCCCCGGGGTCGGCTGGGGGCTCCGGGGCCTGGGCTCCGGGTCCCCGTCGGGGGTCGGGGGCAGGGGGCAGAGCTCGGGGCTGGAGGGCGGCCACAGGCTCCAGATGCTGACCTGGGCTGTCCACTCTGGCAGGGGGGCCCGGCACCCCTGTAAGCCGGGCGCGGGCATGAAGCCCACCTTGGGTGGGGTCTGCCGGCCTGTCTGGGGAGGGCTCCCGGCCAGGGAGGGCCAGGCGGAGGACGCGGGGGACACGGAGGCCCCGACGGGCCGGCGCTGGGTGGCACCGCACCAGGACGGGCAGGGCCCCCCCAGGCCAGGCCCTGAGCTGGGTCCATCCCAGGACCAAATCGATGGCACGGCCTGCAGGTGACCCGTCCCGGGCTCGCCGCCCGAGTGCGCCCAGGTGTAAGTCCAAGGGGCTGGGTAGGCTTGGGGGCGCGCCATGGACGAGTAGGGGGCGTAGGAGCCCCCGGGCCCAAGCCAGAGGGCCGCGTTGGGACCGTAACCCGAGCCCGGGGCGCTGGAGCCCCAGGGGGACCGGGCAGCCATGCCGGGGCAGGCCGTCTCCTGTGTGGGGCTCTCCTCTACCATCTTGAGGGCTTCTTCCTCCCAGTTGAAAACGTCGTCCATCTTGACGGTCTCTTCGGGTGACGGAAGGGATGGCTTCGCGGCTCTGTGGGATGGACAGACAGAGGTTTAGAAGACCAGGAACACGGTGGGGACCGGGAGGAGAGGATGGAGGAGAGGATGGAGGAGAGAGGATGGAGGGGCCGAGTCCAGAGCCTTGGGAAGGATGAGGGCCGTTATCCATGGGGATAATTAGTAGCGGGCCCTGGGAGGACATGTTATATTTCTTTTTTTTTTTTTTTTTTTTGGTGGTCCTGGGGTTCCTGGAAGCCCTTCTATCTCCGGGCTACACTCCCAGACCTATTTTATATTTTATTTGGAAACAGGGTCTCCTAAGCCAGCGCGCGCGGCTGGCTTCGAACCCGCGCCATCCTCCTGTCTCTGCCTCCCAAGCGCGGGGATGACAAGCGTGCGCCACCACGCCTGGCGACATGTTATATTTCTATCATCTATATCTGTCTGTCTGTCTGTCTGTCTATCATCTACCTATCTATCTATCATCTATTTGGTATTTGGAATAGAACCCAGGAACACTTTTTTTTGTGTGTGTGTGGGTCTGGGGATGGAACCCAGGGGCATTCCTGCAAACCCTCTTCCAACCAAGATGGCCCCTCAACACCCCAAGAGGACCAGCCCGTCCTGTCAAGCTAAAGTTCACCAAAACTTACAGGCGTGACTGTCTGCGGTGGCTGTCTGTCTGTCTGCGGTGGCTGTCTGTCTGCGGCGGCTGTCTGTCTGTCTGCGGTGGCTGTCTGTCTGCGGCGGCTGTCTGTCTGTCTGCGGTGGCTGTCTGTCTGCGGCGGCTGTCTGTCTGTCTGTCTGCGGTGGCTGTCTGTCTGTCTGCGGTGGCTGTCTGTCTGCGGCGGCTGTCTGTCTGTCTGTCTGCGGCGGCTGTCTGTCTGTCTGCGGCGGCTGTCTGTCTGTCTGTCTGCGGTGGCTGTCTGTCTGTCTGTCTGCGGTGGCTGTCTGTCTGTCTGTCTGCGGCGGCTGTCTGTCTGCGGTGGCTGTCTGTCTGCGGCGGCTGTCTGTCTGTCTGCGGTGGCTGTCTGTCTGTCTGCGGCGGCTGTCTGTCTGTCTGCGGCAGCTGTCTGTCTGTCTGCGGTGGCTGTCTGTCTGTCTGTCTGCGGTGGCTGTCTGTCTGTCTGTCTGCGGCGGCTGTCTGTCTGCGGTGGCTGTCTGTCTGCGGCGGCTGTCTGTCTGTCTGCGGTGGCTGTCTGTCTGTCTGCGGCGGCTGTCTGTCTGTCTGCGGCGGCTGTCTGTCTGTCTGCGGCAGCTGTCTGTCTGTCTGCAGTGGCTGTCTGTCTGTCTGCGGTGGCTGTCTGTCTGCGGCGGCTGTCTGTCTGTCTGCGGCGGCTGTCTGTCTGTCTGTCTATGGCGGCTCTTCCCAGCGAAGCCCTCAGGTGTATGAGGCGTTGGTGGCAGCTCCGAGCTTCTCTCCGGAGGAGGCTGAGGCTGCTGCAGGGAGGCTCTTGGAGGCCGGCCGGCCCCAGGAGGCTCTAAGCGATGCTGGGATGGCCTCCCGGGCCACTATTATACCAACTCTCGCTAGGGCGTAGATGGGGCGTGGGTCGCGCGGGATCCAATCAGAGTGGCCCTCATGAGGGTGGGGCGATGGGATTATCCTCCTGCCCCGGAGGTGGGGGAGAGATTAAGGGCTAAACCAGGGTGTGGATGCTGAGGCCTGCGGGCAGGAGGGAGCAGGGAGGCTTCCCGAGCCGCGGTCCTCATCCCCACCTGCACCTGTGGGCCCACTTGGGCCATGTTGGGGGTAGGGAGTGGGGTTGAACTGCGCGGGAAAGGCCGGGAGTGAGGCCGGAGGGGGCAGTAAGGGCGTTGCCTGAGTCTAATTGCGCTGGGTCTTGGCGGGCTAATCCCAGGCCTCCGGAGGCTGAGACAGGAGGACGGCAGGTTGGAAGCCAGCCTAAGCCACCTAGTGAGGCCCTCTGCAACTCAGTGAGACCCTGTTTCAAAACAAACAAACAAATAAATAAATAAATAAATAAAATAAGGTCGGGAGGAATCTGGGCATGGTGGCACAGGCTTGTAATCCCAGCATTTGGGAGCCTAAGACAGGAGGATCACGGTTTGAGGCCAGCCTCAGCTACTTAATGAGGCCCTTTCAAATTCAGGGAGACCCTGTTTCAAAATAAATAATTGAAAAATAGGGCTGAGGCCGGGCGCGGTGGCGCACGCTCGTCATCCCCGCGCTTGGGAGGCGGAGACAGGAGGGTCGCGCGGGTTCGAAGCCAGCCGCACGCGCTGGCTTAGGAGACCCTGTTTCCAAATAAAAATGTAAAAATAGGTCTGGGAGTGTAGCCCGGAGGTAGAAGGGCTTCCAGGAACCCCAGTACCACCAAAAAAAAAAAAAAAAAATTAAAAAAAAGAAGAAGAATTAAAAAATAGGGCTGAGGGTGTAGCTTGGAGGTAGAATGCCCCTAGGTTCACACCTGTAATTGGGAGGCTGTGACGGAAGGATTGCAGATTGGAGGCCAGCCTTGGTAACTTAGTGAAACCCCCCAGCCACTTAGTGAGACCCTCTTCGAAATCAAAAATAAAAATAAAAAGGGCTGGGGGTGTAGCTCAGTGTTAGAATGCCCCTAAATTCAATCCCCAGTGCAAAAATAAAATAAGATTCCCCAAAGAACTGGGGCACAGAAGTAGAATACCCCTGGGTTTGCCCCACTACCAACAATTTGATTGGTTGAAAGCTTACACAATCAGCTTATGCCTCAGGAAAAAGAGCTCAAGCCACGTGTGCACATTCTCCGTGGGGTTTTGCCATTTAGGTACAAGGGTGTTATTTCATTTATTTCTGTTGGCGCTGGGGTCTGGGCTACACCTTCGTCCGTTTCTATTTTTTATTTTGAGATGGGCTCACTAATTTGCTCAGGCTGGCCTTGAACCCACGGCCCTCGTGACTCAGCCTCCCAACCGCCAGGATTACGGGTGTGCGCCGCGTGTCTGACTGTTACATGCGCTTTCTAAGGCTTGCGGGGGGCTAACTCTGTTCCCAGCCCTGCGCTGGTTATTAGCAGCGCTTTGATGCAAACAGCAGGATCCAGAGAATTAAACTCCTCTGAGATGGGGCTGCATTTTCCGGTGAGGCCTACATCAAGGTCGCCGGGGGTGGGGGGGGGGGCAAAGCGGCGCACGCCTATGCTGCCAGGACTGGGGAGGCCGAGGCGAGAGGACCTCGGGTTTGAGGCCGGCCTCGGCAACTTCCACTTTCAAACTAAAAATTTTATTTTACTTTTGTGGTACCAGGGGGGTTGATCCGAACCAGACCCCCCCCTTCACCCCAGCTCTATTTATTTATTTTTATTTCTTGGAAACGGGGTCTCGCCGGGTTAACGAGGGTCTCACTACTTGCCGAATGAGTCCTTGAACCCGCAAGACTCCCATCTCAGCCTCCCAAGCGCTGGCACCACTGCGCCCGGCAAAAAAAAATTAAAAAATAGGGCGCGGAGTGCGGCTCTAAGGTAGTTCATCCCAAGCACCACACACACACACACACACACAAGACACGTAACGTTTGATACAATTTGCATCCTAATTATACAATTGTGAGAGTCAAAGCGATACATTTATTACATTTTACAATGTATCAAATAAATGATACATTTATTTACACTTTGTTACGTTTCTGTTTTTCTTTCTAGACCCCCCCCCCCAGTTCCCCACCTAACAATTTCTCAGCCGGGGGCGCGGCGGCGCAGGCTAGTAATCCCAGCATTCGGGAGGCTGAGACCGGAGGTTCCAGATTCGAGGCCAGCCTCGGCTACTTAGGCCCTCTGCAACTCAGTGAGACCCGGTTTCAAAATAAAAAATAAAAAACAGGGCAGGGGGTGTATCTTGGAGGTCGAACGCCCCTGGGCTCCATCCCCAGATTGCAAACTTAGGGTTCCGTGGCCGGAGCCCTTAAGCTCCTGTACCTCCTTGATCCGGTGTTTTGATTTTATTCCTGCCTCCATTTTTCTGCCGCTGAGAACTGATCTTAATCAGAATCGCTTTCTTTATAAAGAGTTCTTTTCTGGCTTGGGAACTAATAGGATTTTTTTCTCCTTCGCTCTTTCCTGTTTTGATGTGTCACTGGAATGTAATTATGACTTGTTTTTTCTCCTGCGGTAGCTTATTCTGCTAGGCACTTGGGGTGACCTTTCAATTTGAAGATTAATTTCTTTCTTCTGGTTTAAACGTCTTTTACATTCATTATGTTGATTAATGAGCCCCCAGTCTCACCAAAGAAAATCTATTTCTGATACATATAGTGGAATTAAGGCAGAAATAGCCAAGACAATCTTATCGGAGAATAACGTGGAAGGACCTACTATTTTTTCTTTTTTTTTTTTTTTTCTTTTGTGGCGCTGGGGGTGGAACCCAGGGGCTTTTCTACCTCCCGGCTACACTCCCAGGCCTATTTTATACTTTATTTGGAAACAGGGTCTCACTGAGTTGCCGAGAGCCTCACTCAGTAGCCGAGGCTGGCCTCGAACCCGCGCCATCCTCCTGTCTCGGCCTCCCGAGCGCGGGGATGACAAGCGTGCGCCGCCACGCCAGGCTCCTATTTTTTTATTCTTTATTTTGAAGTGGTCTCACTGAGTTGCAAAGGGCCTCACTAAGGAGCTGCTGGCTGCGAACCCATAATCCTCCTGTCTCCGCCTCCCAAGAGCGGGGATGACAAGCGTGCGCCATCACGCCCTGCTTCAAGACCCTGTTTCAAAATAAAGAATAAAAACATAGGACTGAGCCGGGCGTGGTGGCGCGCGCTTGTCATCCCCGCGCTCGGGAGGCCGAGACAGGAGGATGGCGCGGGTTCGAAGCCAGCCTCGGCTACCGAGTGAGGCTCTTGGCAACTTAGTGAGACCCTGTTTCTAAATAAAGTATAAAATGGGTCTGGGAGTGTAGCCCGGAGGTAGAAAAGCCCCTGGGTTCCACCCCCAGGACCACCACAAAATAAAAAATAAATAAATAAATCATAGGACTGGGGGTATAGCTCAGAAGTAGAATGCCCCTGGGTTCCATCTCTAGTATCTCACACACACACACAGAATAATAATCTGAAAAAAAGTAGCCGGGCATGGTGGCGCACGCTTGCAATCCCAGCATTCGGGAGGCCGAGACCGGAGGATCGCGGTTCGCGGCCAGCCTCAGCTACTTAGCGAGGCCCTCGGCAACTCAGCGAGACCCGGTTTCAAAATAAAGAATAAAAAATAGGGCAGGGGGTGTAGCTCGGGGGTAGAATGCCCCTGGGTTCCATCCCCAGATTTGCAAAAATTAAATAAATAAAAATAAAAGGGGCTGAGGGTGTAGCTTGGAGAAAGAAGGCCCCCGAGTTCAAATGCCAGTAACAACAAAAAAGCCTCTCGCCTTGACTTCTGTTTTATTCTCTCGCTGCTGCCGCTTCGACGCCTTCCTTCTTTTGTTAAGATTTACCTGCCAGTCGCCCTTTATCTTTACATAGATTTATTTAAGCCCTTCACATTTGCTACTCTTAATTGAGTGAATCGATACCATTATTTTCCCTCGCTGGAGACCGGTTTCTTGGCAATATTGTGCCCCTCTCGGCTCCTCTAACATATCCCAAGACTATTTTTAATCAATATTTCTGTAAACTTAATACCTTTACTGTCTCTCTCTCTGTGTGTCACTACTTCTTTCCGTATTGTTTGTGATTTAATGTAATGCGGCGCCTCTGGTATTAATCTCTTTTGAACACTTTTTGGGGGGCAGTACCGGGGATTGAACCAGAGCCATTCTGCCTCCGAGCCGCACCCGTAGCCCTTTTTATTTTTTAATTATGACACAAAGTCTCTCTCAGGTGCTGAGGGTCTTGAGTTGCCAAGGCTGGCCTCAAGTCTGCAATCCTCCGGTCTCAGCCTCCCGAGTCCTGGACGGCAGGCGCGGGCCCTTTTCCCTCCCGTCTCCCCTCTGTCTTTCTTATTACACCACTGGGAACGTCCGGGCTGGTTCCTGGCATCTTCGGGAGGCTGCGGCGGGTGGTCCCAGCGTCTGGGTTTGCGTTTTTTTCTCCCAGACCTATTTTACATTTTATTTGGAAACAGGGTCTCACTAGGTTGCCGAGAGCCTCACTCAGGAGCCGAGGCTGGCTTCGAACCCGCGCCATCCCCCTGTCTCAGCCTCCCGAGCGCGGGGATGACGAGCGTGAGCCGCCGCGCCTGGATTTTTTTTTTTTTCTCAAAGGGGATGGGATCCACAGATATGTTTGTTTAGGTTTTCAGAAGGAAATGGAAGCCGGGCGTGGGGGTTCACACTCGTCATCCCAGCATTCGGGAGGCCGAGACCGGAGGATCGCGGTTTGCGGACAGCCTCAGCTACTTAGTGAGGGCCTCAGCAACTCAGTGAGACCCTGTTTCCCAAAAATGAATAAAAAAATAGGGCTGGGGGTGTAGCTCGGAGATAGAATGTCCCTGGGTTCCATCCTCAGTACCGAAAAATAAATAAATAAAAAGGGCTGGGGGTAGCTCGGAGGTAGAATGCCTTTGGATTATACGGGGAGAGAGAGAGAGAGAGAGAGAAATAGAATCGAGAATGTCTGAAATAAACACTCGCCTCCCTGGTGCAGCCGTGGGGGGCACAGTGGGAATGGACGCTGGGTCGGCTGCTTTGCAGATAAGGCCGGGCCGCTGCCCCATCCAGGCCCTCAGGAGACTCACGCCCGCCCGTGCCAGCCTCCGCCTCTACCCGCCTCCCTGTTTTCTTTGTGATTCTATAGATTGAGCCCAGGGCGTCTACCTCTGAGCTACACCCTCAGCCCTATTTTATTTTATTTTTATTTTTATTTATTTATTTATTTATTTGGTGGTACTGGGGTTCCTGGAAGCCCTTCTACCTCTGGGCTACACTCCCAGACCTATTTTTATATTTTTATTTAGAAACAGGGTCTCCTAAACCAGCGCGTGGCTGGCTTCGAACCTGCGCGATCCTCCTGTCTCCGCCTCCCCAGCGCGGGGATGACGAGCGTGCGCCACCACGCCCGGCAGCCCTATTTTATTTTTTACATCGAAACAGGTCTCACTGAGTTGCTGAAGGTGTCACCAAATTGCCGAGGCTGGCCTCGAACCCACGATCCCCCTGCCTCAGGCTCTGAAATCCTGGGATCACAGGTATATACGCCATCACGCCCAGCTGTTTTAGGTCTTGATTAAACGGAGAGGCGTGTCATTGATGAGCAGCTCGCCGGCCGGGGCAGCTTCCTGAACTCGTGACTCCTTCGCACGTGCCCGGCCCCGGAGGCCAAGTGCGGCCTAATAGATTTGCAACGAGATGCGACTCAGACCCACTTAGCGCGGCTCTGGGAAGCCTCATTCCGCCCGGGGATGGAATGGAATTGCTTTTCGTTTCAAGTGGCTCCCATAGATCCCTCGCACGTGGCCCCTCGCCCTGGACTCTTTCTGCCCGGGCTGCTTCGAGAAAGCGAAGGCAAGCTGCGGGGTGGCGCACGCCTGTGACCCCAGTCCCAGGGAGGCAGAGACAGGAGGATCGCGCAGGTTCGAGGCCAGCCTCCGCTGGCTTGAGAGACCCTGTTTCCAAATAAAAAAATATCAAATAGGTCTGGGAGTGTGGCCCGGAGGTAGAAGGCCCCTGGGTTCCATCCCCAGTACCACACACACACCAAAAAATAAAATAAAATAAAAAATAAAAATTAAAAAAAAATATATATATATTGTTTTGAAACAGGGTCTCATTAAATTGCCAAGGGGCTGCCGGGCGTGATGGCGCACGCTTGTCATCCCCGCACTTGGGAGGAGGAGACAGGAGGATCACGCAGGTTCGAAGCCAGCCGCGCTGGTTTAAGAGACCCTGTTTAAAAAATATAAAATAGGTCTGGGAGTGTAGCCCAGAGGTAGAAGGGCTTCCAGGAACCCCAGTACCACTAAATAAATAAATAAATAAATAAATAAATAAATAAATAAATAAATTGCCAAGGGGCTCATCAAATTGCCAAGGGGCTCATTAGGTTGCTGAGGCCGACCTTGAACCTGCGACCCTCCTGTCTCAGCCCCCCCCAAGTATTGGGATCACAGGCAGGAGCCACCGCGCCCGGCTTTCCCTGCCACCCTCTGGCACGCCTCCTTCTCGCTCGGCATCTGCTCCTCGGAGGCCCAGAGTGGCCTCCATGGCTCCGGCTGGACCAGCTTCTCCGGCTCCGTGGGCTCCGTCACACCCGCCTGAGCCCCGGGGTCCCGCCCCTGCCGTCCGGAGGGACATCTCATTCCACCTGCGCGCGCCCCGACGGCCGGCCACGCTGGCCGCCACGCACCAGAGGGTCCTCGGCAGAGAGCCTGGTCCTGATGCTGAGAGGTGAGCGCATCCCCAGGTGGTTACCATGGAAACAGCCTGGCGCGGCTCTGGACCGCCGGCCGGGGATGGGAAACCTGGGCGCCCTGGCCCGAGCTGGTGCCAGCGGGGACCCTCCTCGGTGCCCCTCCCGAAGGACACACCCCAACTCTGCCGGAGCCCACACAAGTGGCAGGCGCGGCCCCCACCCCAACACGCAAGACGGGGTTTCAATCCTGCGCAGAGCAGGTATTGAGTGTCGGGTCGGGAGACTGAGCCTGGAGGGGAGGCGCCGGTCGGGCGTGAGGGCAACTCCAGCCCGGGGTCCCCCTCTCCAGATCCGGGGTGCCGGTGCTGCTGCCGGAGCCCGAGGGGCCTGGGTGTAGACGCTGGGATGGTGGAGACCGGGGCGCGGGCGCGACTGTGCCCGAGAGCTCAGAGCCCCATCAGCCCCTGCAGTAAGTAACCAGGGCTAAGTCACGGGCTCAGACGGAGGGGTGCGCACCTGAGCCGCGCCCCGCCACCTCTCACAACGATGCATAATTACATTGCACCGACGAAAGTGTAAAATAACTTACAGACGGATGCCGAGAATCTGGAGGTCGTTTTCTTTTATTATTTATTTTTATTTATTTATTTTTATTTTGGGTGGTACTGGGGTTCCTGGAAACCCTTCTACCTCCGGGCGACACTCCCAGACACCTATTTTTTATATTTTTAATTTGGAAACAGGGTCTCCTAAGCCAGCGCGGCTGGCTTCGAACCTGCGCCGTCCTCCTGTCTCCGCCTCCCAAGCGCGGGGATGACGAGCGTGCGCCACCGCGCCCGGCTCTTTTTCTTTTTAATATTTATTAATTGGCACTGGGGTTTGAGCCCAAGGGCATTCTACCTTGGAGCTATATACCCTCAGCTTTTTTTTTTTTTTTTGAAATGTTTTAGCCGGGCGTGGCGGCGCACGCTTGTCATCCCCGCGCTCGGGAGGCTGACACAGGAGGATGGCGCGGGTTCGAAGCCAGCCTCGGCTACTTAGTGAGGCTCTCGGCAGCTCAGTGAGACCCTGTTTCCAAATAAAGTATAAAATAGGTCTGGGAGTGCAGCCCGGAGGTAGAAAAGCTCCTGGGTTCCACCCCTAGTAGCACACACACACACACAAAAATAATAATAATAAAATAAAATAATAATAATAAAAATATTGGGGAGCCTTTGCATCCAAAGGGCTGAGGATCATTGGCGTCTGTAGATGACAATCATCCTTTTTTTTTTTTCCCCAAACAAAAGATCTCAGAGGTAAATGTTCTCAGGAAACGCAGTTCGCGTTTGCGTTTAACTGCGCACGCCCCACCTCTTTGTAATCGGGGAGCTTGAAATCAAGTGGGGAGCACGGAGGCGGCCTCGCAGCGGCTGAATTTGTGAAATTGGAAATTGAGGCGAGCGCGGCCGACGGAGTCCGGCGACGGCCCGAGTGTCCTGTGCTCAGAGCGGAGCCGGAGAAAGCGGAGCATCCGAGTCAGGAAAAAATCACAAAGTCAAAAACACAGAAGCCCCTGGACTCCATAATCCAACCCCCGGGAACGCATCCTCAGGGAAAAAACACAAAAGCCACGAGCAGGGAAGCACTTCTGAGCTTAGCGTTTTACTACGAGATACGTCAGCACGAACTTTGCACAAAAGCAGACAGACGAGATCAATGAACCCAGGAGCCCGGTGTCGGGGGTCGCCAGCCCACGGCCGGTGCCGACTCGCCCCGGCACGCACCCACAATTTTTCGGTGCATTTTATAAACTAAATCGCCCGCCGCCTCATCGGATCGCCTCAACATACAACGTTTCAGCTTGTATCTCTAGCAGATGCGACGTTCCGAGCGTGTGCCACCATGCCCGGCTGTATATATTATTTTGAAACAGGACCTCACTAGGTTGCCGAGGGTCTCGTCGACGGCATTGGCGAGGCTGGCCTCAACCCTGCAATCCTCCTGTTTGAGCCCCCGAGGTACTGACGTTCCTGGCTTGCACCCGGCTCTTGCTTCTTTTACCGGCGCGCACCAGCCTCGCCTGCCTTTAACATTGGGGTGAGGAGCAGGGTGTGAGGGGGAGGCTCCCGGAGGCCGCCTCCCTGCCTCCCCTGGCAGCAGAGTCCAGAGGGGCCTCCGTCCTCCGCCAGCCCGCTGCAGCCGCCCCGGCCCATTCTTCCTTCTTAGGGCTTTAAGCACAGAAGTTTTTTAAAAGGGATTGTTCGGGGCCGGATAATTAGCTTGGAAGAGGCCTCCTCGGCGGCCGGGTCATGGCCGTCCACCTTTCTTTATCAGCCAAATTGATGGAGACAGGCATGGCCCAGATAGGGATAAATTGAATCCGAAGGCAAAGCCGGTTCTCGAGCGAGCTGTTAACGGGTGCGCAGGCCTGGCACTGTACCCGCCGGCTCCGTAATATTTTTTCTCCGCCAGTGCCAGGGCTCCCAGCCGCCCTCGGCCCGGCTCACACGCAGGCCCAGCCGGGTCCCCGACAGCCCCCCGCACCCTAGGGTGCGGCCCCGCTCGCTCGGGGAATCAGGGAGGCAGAATTCCTGCCTCGGGCTGCCGGGGTGGGAGGAACGGGGCCGCCCTCCTCGCCAGTTCTCCCAGCACCGGGGCAAGAAATGGGGCTCTGCCACCACGCCTGTCACCCCGGGAACTCGGGAGGCTGAGATAGGAGGATTGCGGGTTGGAGGCCAGTCCCGGCAACCCAGCGAGACTCAGCGACCCAGGGAGACCTTATTTTTAAACAAATAATAAAAAGGGCTCGGGTGCCGGGCGCTTGTAATTCCAGTCCTTGGGAGGCTGAGACCGGAGGATCGCGGTTCGCGGCCAGCCTCGGCTACTTAGTGAGGCCCTCGGCAACTCAGTGAGACCCTGTTTCCAAATAAAGAATAAAAAGTAGGATTGGGGCATAGCTTGAAGGAAGAACGCCCCCGGGTTCCAACCCCAGGGCCGCCCAAAATAAAAAATAACGCCGGGCGCGGCGGCGCGCGCTCGTCATCCCCACGCTGGGGAGGCGGAGACAGGAGGATCGCGCAGGTTCGAAGCCAGCCGCGCCCGCTGGCCTAGGAGACCCTGTTTCCAAATAAAAATGTAAAATTAGACCCTGTTTCCAATTAAAAAATGTAAAATTACACTACTTCAGAGTGTAGCCCGGAGGTAGAAGGGCTCCCAGGAACCCCAGTACCACCAAAATAAATAAATAAATAAATAAATAAATAAATAATAAATAAATAAATATAAAAATAAAAAATAACAAAGGGCTGGGGTGTAGCTTGGAGGAAGGATTCTCCTGGGTTCGATCCTTGGTCTCACACACGCACACGCACACGCACACGCGCACACGCACACGCACAGTCGTGGGGCTCAGAGAGGCTGAGCTACTGGCCCACGTCACACAGCTGTGTCAGGCCGTCCTGGTCCGTAACCGCCCCGGGGAGTGGACGCCGGCGGGCAGGGCCACGCCGTGTCGGGGAGCGCTGCCCACGGGGGGCCCGGGGCTTGGCGGAGGCCCAGAGCCTGGAGCAGGAGCCCCCCGCACCCCGTATTCGTTCAGCACCTCGGACAGGGCCCCGTGCTGGCCCAGGGGCTGAGCTACACTCGGACCCTATGGTCATGGTCATTATTATTTATTATTATCGTTGTTGTTATATTATTTGGAAACAGGGTCTCACTAAGTTGCTGAGGCTGGCCTCAAACCTGCTACCCTCCTTGTCTCAGCCTCCCAAGTACTGGGGGCCACTATTGCTGGCCCCCGGTCCTTTTTTTTTTTTTTTTTTTTGGTACTGGGGATTAAACCCACGGGCATTTACCTCTGAGCTACGCCCCCAGCCCTATTTTTTATTATTTTATTTTATTTTTGCATTACTGGGGATGGAACCCAGGGGCATTCTACCTCCAAGCTAAGCTACACCCCCAGCCCTATTTTTTATTCTTTATTTTGAAACAGGGTCTCACTGAGTTGCAGAGGGCCTCCCTAAGTAGCCGAGGCTGTCCTCGAACCATGATCCTCTTGTCTCAGCCTCCCGAATGCTGGGATGACAAGCGTGTGCCACCACGCCCGGCTCCCAGTCCTAACCCAGGGGGGCGTCCTACCTCAGAGCTACATTCCCAGCCCATTTTATTTATTGTTTACTTGGAAACAGGACCTTACCAAGACGCCGGGAGCCTCATGAAACTGCTGAGGCTGGCCTCGAACCTGCGACCCTCCTGTCTCAGCCTCCTAAGCCCTTGGATTACAGGCGTGCGCCACCACGCCCGGCCCCCATTCCTTCTCCCCGCCACGTTGCTGAGAATTCTGCTAAGTGGCTGAGGCTGGCCTCGAACCTGCGATCCTCCTGTCTCAGCCACCACACCTGGCTCCTCCTTCTCCGATTCGCCGGGTGAGAGCCCTCGGTGGGTGATGTCGCCTGGGGACCCTGGGGGATGGCCCCCTGCAGCTTCCTGCAGCTCCCAAGGGGGGCACGAGGGTAAACTGAGGACCGCGGGCGGGTGGGGTCCGGGACTGTCAGGGAGGCGTCTCCGCACAGCCGCCGCCAGGGGGGCGCTGCTCTCGGCTCCGGGCCAGCTGGGTTAATTACCCGCGCAATTTCAGCCTGCGCTGGGGCCTCGTTCATTACGGAGAAGCGTTTCCTAGGGGGCGTTTAAAAACCAGGGGGGACCCCGGCCAGGAAAGCCCACCCCCCGCCGCTGCCAACAGTCTCTGCACACAGAAGGCAGCCGGGCCTGGCGGCAGGTGCAGCCCAGGTGATGCTGCGGGGCGGGGACCGGCCCCAGGGGGCTCCCGATTTTTCTCCGGGCTCCTGATTTATCTTTCAGGGCTGCATCCCTGAAGATGGTTTGCTTGAGTGGGGCGAGGTGGCGCACGCCTGCAATCCCAGCGCTCGGGAGGCCGAGACCGGAGGCTCGCCCGGTTCGAGGCTGGCCTCGGCAAGTAGTGAGACTCATTAGCCCAGCGAGGCCCTCTTTCCAAATGAGACACACGGTGGGGCCGGGCTCTAGCTTGGAAGTGGAAGGCCCCCGAGTTCAGTCTCCGGCACCGAAAACTAAAACCAAAACAGAAATAGCTTGTGGAAAAAACAAATAGCTTGCGAACGTTTTCTTCCAAACGGAGGAGGCTGTCACCGGTGGGAGATGTGAATTTTTTTTTTTTGGGGGGTGGTACTGGAGTTCCTGGAAGCCCTTCTAACTCTGGGCTACACTCCCAGACGTAATTTTATTTATTTATTTATTTATTTATTTATTTATTTATTTATTTATTTTTGGTGGTCCTGGGGTTCCTGGAAGCCCTTCTAACTCTGGGCTACACTCCCAGACGTAATTTTATTTATTTATTTATTTATTTATTTATTTATTTATTTATTTTTGGTGGTCCTGGGGTTCCTGGAAGCCCTTCTAACTCTGGGCTACACTCCCAGACGTAATTTTATTTATTTATTTATTTATTTATTTATTTATTTATTTATTTATTTATTTTTGGTGGTCCTGGGGTTCCTGGAAGCCCTTCTCCCTCCGGGCTACACTCTCAGACCTATTTTTATATTTTTATTTGGAAACCGGGTCTCTTAAAGCCAGCGCGCGAGGCTGGCCTCGAACCTGCGCCATCCTCCCGTCTCCGCCTCCCCAGCGCGGGGATGACAGGCGTGCCCACCGCGCCCGGCTACACAGGCTTATTTAAAAAAATAAAAAATCCCGATGTGATCGCCCGCGTCTCTGAGGCCGCCCGGCTGGCAGCCCGGGTCCTAATGAATCAGCGCCCGGGAGGCGCGGCGGCTCCGGGGGACCTCGTCTCTGCTTCCGCCAACAGCTTTATGCACCATAAATACTGGGAGATTATTAAAAACATATTTATTGAAGATGAACGGCTTTCCTGCAGATACAAATCTAAGCCGATAAGGCTCGTAAAGCCCACTTACAATAATCAATGATGGTATTTAAACACACAAGCGGCTTTGCCTGAACTGCAGGCCCGGGCTCCGAGAGCGTGTGATGGGCACAGCCCGTCCTGCGCCAGCCTCGGGTCCCTGGGCTCCCACCGGGACGAGCCAGGCCCTCTCCGGCACGCGTGTGCGTGTGCGTGTGCGTGTGTGATGCTGGGATCGAACTAGTCTTTCCTTTTTCTTCGGGTCTGTTGATGGACCCCAGGCGCATCGACCTCCAAGCTCCACCCCCTGCCCTATTTTTTATTCTTTATTTGGAAACCGGGTCTCACTGAGTTGCCGAGGGCCTCGCTAAGTAGCCGAGGCTGTCCGCGAACCGCGATCCTTCGGTCTCAGCCTCCCGAATGCTGGGATGACGAGCGTGCGCCACCGCGCCCGGCTCACCCCTAGCCTTTTAAAATATTTTTTAAAGCCAGGTATGGTGGCGCACGCTCGTCACCCCAGCATTCGGGAGGCCGAGACCGGAGGATCGCGGTTCGCGGACAGCCTCAGCTACTTAGCGAGGCCCTCGGCGACTCAGTGAGACCCGGTTTCCAAATAAAGAATAAAAAATAGGGCAGGGGGTGGAGCTTGGAGGTCGATGCGCCTGGGGTCCATCCCCAGACCCGCAAAAAAAAAAAAAAATTTTTTTCTTTTATTTGGACACAGGGTATTGCTAAGTTACTGCGGAGGCTGGCCTGGAACCTGCGGTCCTCCTGTCCCAGCCTCCGAGTCCTGGGATTCCAGGCCGGCGCCACCACACCCGGCTGGGTTTTCTTTCTCTGTGTGTCTCTGATTCTGCCTTCCTCCCTCTGTTCCTATCATTCTTCTGTCTCTGTTTCTCTGTGTTTATCTCTCTCTCTCGTGCACACACGCAGGTGTGTATACACACACACACACACACACACACACACACACACACACCGACTCTCGCCTTTCTTTGGAAACCAGAATAGAGCCCCCTCGTCTCGGGCCCTCCCTCCCACCCACCCTCCTTCCTAATTAGCCCAGGAAACAGAGGCTGCTCGAGCAGCAAAATCAGCCTGGGCCCCGGGGGCGCCCGCAGCTAAGAAGCACCTGTCACTTCGGGAACCTTCTCGGCGTCTCAGGGCTGACGGCTGCGCGGGGCAGGCCGGGCGCCGGCCCATGGCGGCCGGGCTCGGGGACCCCCAGGCGTCTCGCCGGAGACGGGCACGCTCATTTTTGAGATGATTTCTCAGACACAAAGGAGCAGGGTTTTTTTTTTTGTTTTTTTGTTTGTTTGTTTGTTTTTTGGGTTTTTATTTTGGTGTGTGTGCGTGCGCGCGTGTGTGCATGTATCCGGCCATCTATCCAAAGGAGAAGTGTCTGTTCGGTTTCGTTGCCCACCTCCTTTTCTGTGATACTGGGGATTGAACCCAGGGATAATCTACCCCTGAGCTACACCGAGCCCTATTTTTTATTTATTTATTTATTTATTTATTTATTTATTTATTTATTTATTTTGTGGTTCTGGGGCTGGAACCCAGGGGCATTCTACCTCCGAGCTCCACCCCCTGCCCTCTTTTTATTCTTGATTTTGAAACCGGGTCTCACTGAGTTGCAGAGGGCCTCACTCAGTAGCCGAGGCTGTCCGCGAACCGCGATCCTCCGGTCTCAGACTCTGGAATGCTGGGATGACGAGCGTGCGCCGCCGCGCCCGGCTTAAGACCTTGTTTTTAAATAAAAAAGTAAAATAAGGCAGAGAGTATAGCGCGGAGGAATTTCCCCCGTGTGTGCAATTGCTAGTACCAAAAAAAGGAAAAGATTGCGATGGCCATATTGATATTGAGAAATAGAGCAGAAGCACTTCATAAATAGAAAAGAAATCAGACTGTAGAGTATAATAGGATCCCTTTTATTTTTAAACAATTATATATGCATATGTATGTGCATTTTTTTAAAAGTCAAGACAAAAGAACAGAAATCTTTTTTGTAGGGGTGGGGGGGGGTCACTGGAGATTGAAGCCAGGGCTGAAGGTTGGTAGATGAAGGTCAAAGGTCAAAGGTCGGTGGGGTCCTGAGGCTGGATGGAGACCCGGGACATGCCGGCCTCAGCTTAGGTTGCTGAGGCTGGCCTACAACCCGCCATCCTCCCATCTCAGCCTCCCGAGTACTGGGATTCCAGGCACGCGCCCCAGCACCCAGCTACAGCCTCAGCCTAAGTGAGGGATCTCCCTAGTACTGATACCGAGGATCCCAGGTCGGAGGCCAGCCTCGGCTGCTTCCTGAGCCCCTCAGCAACTTCTCGAGACCCTGTTTCAAAATACAAAAATGAGCCGGGCGTGGTGGCGCACGCTTGTCACCCCCGCGCTTGGGAGGCCGAGACAGGAGGATGGCGCAGGTTCGAGGCCAGCCTCAGCTACTGAGTGAGGCTCTCGGCAACTCAGTGAGACCCTGTTTCCAAATAAAGTATAAAATAGGTCTGGGAGTGTAGCCCGGAGGTAGAAGGCCCCTGGATTTCATCCCCAGCACCACAAAATAAATAAATAAAAATTTTAAGGCCAGGCGTGGTGGCGCACGCTTGTAATCGCAGCATTCGGGAGGCTGAGACCGGAGGATCGCGGTTCACGGCCAGCCTCGGCTACTTAGTGAGGCCCTCGGCAACTCAGTGAGACCCGGTTTCCAAATAAAGAATAAAAAATAGGGCAGGGGGCGTAGCTCAGAGGTCGGATGCACCTGGGTTCCATCCCCAGACCCACAAAAAAAGATATCAGTAGTATTAATACGTCCACATGATTAGATAATAATCTAACAGGGATGTCTAATTTTCATATAGACGATTATAAAACCTTATTAGAAACCGCGAGAGAAGAACGAAGTAAAAGAGCCGGGCGTGCCCCGTGCATGGCAGAGAAGACTTGGCGCCATAAACGCGACGGTTCTCAAATTGATCCATAAATGTAATTGAATTTCAACTGAATCCCGGCAGAGAATTTTATAGAACATAACAAGTTAACCCTAAAATTTATTGGAGGAATAAAGGGCTGAAAGGAAATCTATGAAGCTCCTGGACAGAAAACCCGGGGCTGGGCGCACCCGGAACCCTGGTACTTGGGAGGCTGAGACGGGAGGATCACAGGTTCAAGGCCAGCCTCAGCAATTTAGCCATATCCTCAGCAACCCAGCGAGACCCTGTTCCTAAATAAGAAATAAAATAGGGAATAGGGCTGGGGGTGTAACTCAGAGGTGGAATGTTCTGGGTTCTACCCCCATTGCCACGCGCGTGTGCGCGCACGCACGCACACACACGCACACACACGCACTCACAGCCCAGACACTGAAACAGGGAAGAATTGTCTCTTCAGATTAGGAGGAAAAAATGATCGGAGACAGGAAGGCTTGTCCCTGCTGAAACAAAATAAAGTGAAACCAAATCCTTTATTCAAAAGCATACACTCTTAAAAAGCACGGGTACATGGCAGAATTAAATGCTAAACAAAAGCCATAGGCTTATAGAAAAGAATAAGAAAAGAAAATATATATATATATGTGACTTCTGGGGGTATTTATTGAATAAGACAGGAAAATCACAAGCTCTGTAAAGAAAATACTGAGAACACTGAGTCCTTTAAGATGCAGCAGCCCCTAAGACAAAAGGATACGAGCAGAATTAAAAACAAAAAAAGCCACAGAGTGGGAAAGGGATTTGCACAGAACCAACAAAAAGATAGTTACTTGGAAGCCGGGCGTGGTGGCGCACGCTCGTCATCCCGGCATTCGGGAGGCTGAGAATGGAGGATGGCGGTTGGAGGCCAGCCTCGGCTACTTAGCGAGGCCCTCTGCATCTCAGCGAGACCCGGTTTCAAAATAAAGAATAAAAAATAGGGCCGGGGGTGGAGCTCAGAGGTAGAAGATCCTGCTTTATATTAATAATTATAATAAGCCGGGCGTGGCGGCGCACGCTTGTCATCCCGGCATTCGGGAGGCTGAGAACTGGAGGATGGCGGTTCGCCGCCAGCCTCGGCTACTTAGCGAGGCCCTCTGCATCTCAGCGAGACCCGGTTTCAAAATAAAGAATAAAAAATAGGGCAGGGGGTAGAATGCCCCTGGGTTCCATCCCCAGACCAGAAAAAAAAATAATTATAATAAAAGGGCTGGCAGCCGGGCGCGGTGGCGCGCGCTTGTCATCCCCGCGCTTGGGAGGCTGAGACAGGAGGATCGCGCGGGTTCGAGGCCGGCCTCGGCTACTTAGTGAGACCCTGTTTCCAAATAAAATATAAAATGGGTCTGCGAGTATAGCCCGGAGGTAGAAAGCCCCTGGGTTCCACCCCCAGGACCACCAAAAATAAATAAATAAATAAATAAATAAATAAATAAATAAATAAATAATAAATAAGAGGGCTGGCAGGAGGGATGACACACGCCTGGCATCCCAGCCCTCTGGAGGCTGACACAGGAGGGTAGTGGGGTGGAGGCTAGCCTCAGTAGCATGTTGAGACCCCGTCTACAGTTGTGAGGCCTCGGGGGCCCCCTGGCCGCTCTCAGGTTAACCTACCCGCCACCCCCGGGCTCCAGGGTCTGTGGGCACACACGCAGGATCACGGACACCCGCGGGGGGCTCCCTCCGTCTCCACAGAAGCCGGGCAGAGCCGTCTCCCGGGGCCCCCTAAAGAGATTACGGGTCGGTCTCTTTGCAGAAACCCGGGGCCTCCCGGCTGGCTCAGTTAATCCCGACAAAGGATAACAGGCCCCTAATTAATTCTCCGAATCTGATGGGAGCCAGCCCGCCGCCTTAATGAGTTTAATCGACTGGACTTGACGATTTTATTCGAAACCTTGGGCCGCAAATTAAGCTCTTAAAAATGCACTTGAACTTGACTGACAGCGGTAATCCCCACAAAGTCGGTTTAATCCTCGGGCTGCCTGGTCAGGGCCGGCCTGCGTGGGGCTGTGGGCTTGAGAGCCTGTAGCGGGCCCCCGCCTGCCTCAGCTCTTGACGGGATTCCGCCGCCTTCTCCCCTCGGGCCCGTGAGGGAAGACCGGCAGGTAGGAGGTCCCTGCCACCGCCTCACCGCGCACCAGGTGAACTCCTATTCATCCTTCAAAACCCAGCCCAAGCCGCTCCCAGAATCCCCCTCCTGCAACGTCATCTGCCAGGGCCCAGAAGCGTTACTGAAGGGGCCCTCTCTCTCCTGACTAGACCATATATATCGGGTGCGTAGATTCTGGGTGGTGTCCAGCTTTGCACAGACGGCCTCCCCTATACGGCCCCTTGGGCTCCTGGAGAACGTGGGTTGAAAATTAGAGCCAGGCATAGCGGCGCAGGCTTGTAATCTCGGGTCAGCATCGGGGAGGCCGAGACCGGAGGATCGTGGTTGGCGGCCAACCTCAGCTACTTAGTGAGGCCCTCTGCAACTCAGTGAGACCCTGTTTCAAAATTAAAAAAAATTTAAAAAAAATATAGCAGGGGGTGTAGCTCGGAGGTCGAATGCCCCGGGTTCCATCCCAGACCTGCAAAATAAATAAAAAATACATACATACATAAATAAATAATTAAATATCAGCCATAGGCCTTCACCCTCCCCATGTCCACACCTTGGTGATGTGTCTTGGGGCTCCTCCCACCTGACGAGTGTTAAGTTTTTTAGGCACAATAATAAAGGCGGTGCGCCAAAAAGAATTTTATTTATTTATTTATTTATTTATTTATTTATTTATTTATTTTTTGCGGGTCTGGGGGTGGAACCCAGGGGCATTTGACCTCTGAGCTACACCCCCTGCCCTATTTTTTATTCTTTATTTTGAAACCGGGTCTCACTGAGTTGCCGAGGGCCTCGCTAAGTAGCCGAGGCTGTCCGCGAACCGTGATCCCCCAGGTCTCAGCCTCCTGAGTGCTGGGATGACAAGCGTGCGCCACCACGCCCGGCTCCCAAAAAGAATTTTAATACGGCCTTCTCTCGGGGATAGGAGCTGGACCGCTCCTGGAGACCTCCGAGCTCCTCCGATGCTGGAAAGGAAATGCCCTTCCTTTCAAAGTTTACGTCTTGTGGGTGGGGTTACGCGTGGAAACTCCGCCCTTTTTGAAAAATCGCCCGGCAGAGTCTCCTCCTGTTCTAAGGTCCCGCCCTGCGGGACCCAACCTGTCATCCCCGCCTTTTGGTGATAATGGGCGGAGATTCGAATCTTAAACTACTTCCTGCTGTCAAGGGGCGTCGTAAGGGGGCCCCTCGGCCGGGAGAGGTCGGGTCCTCCAGAAGTGGGCAGGTGGGAGTATGGCTGCGGCGTGAGTCGGAGGTTTCCCTGGACAGCTTGGTGATGTGCGCTCGAGGAGACTTTAGCAGAGAAAAGTGAAGCTCTGTAGGCCCCAAGACTGTGCAAGAGAATTTGTCATGGGATTGTTGTAATGGAGCCCTTTTTAGCCGGGTAAGATGGTGCCAGTTGGGGTCCCCCGGCAGCGTGGCTGCGGTAGGTGGGGTGAGGATCACTGTGAAGGGCCCCGTCCACCATAGTTGGAGATGTTTTGGGTGAAGCGACTTGAGGAGGACTTGGTCCCCTGGCTTAAGGGCCTTGACTGCCGGGTGTGGAGCGGCTTCTTCAGTCCCGGGTTGGGGAAGATACCAGTCAGCGTGTTCCCTAAGAAGGTGCCTGAGAAACGACAAGTAAGGAGGATAGGAAGCCAAAGGAGGGGTCAGAAGGGAGAGCGTGATTAAGCAGGTCAACCAAATCTATTGGAAGGGAGGTTCGGCTTTCCGGTCCTCAACTGTAGCTGCAGCCCTTAAAATTATATTAGAGGAAACAGAAGCCATGGGGAAATGAGAGTTCAGCCCCAATTTTGTTTAAAAAGTCTCTACCTAAAAGAGGGGTACAACATGAAGGGATAATCAGGAATGGATGGCTAACCATAAAGGTCTCTAAATGGCATAAAAGGGGGCCTGTAGTACGCGGGCAAGAGAGCATGCCGTCAATCCCCTGAACCTCGATTTGGGAAGGGAAACTGGGTCCTGAGAAGGAAGGAGGATGGAGTAGGTAGTAGCTGTATCGATCAAGAAGGAGATTGGATTACCCACTACCTTGAGTGTTACGCCTGGGCTCAGCTTGAAGGCAGAGCATCATGTGATATTTCTTTTTTATTCCCTCACCCCCGTCATTATAATCCCAGTGGGGATCCTCAGAAGGAACTGCAGCTGTTCCGGTAGGGAGCTGTGGATTGGTTAGGTGAGCCTGATCGGCCCGTTCCCTGGCAGCCTTACGAATATGATCTCGTTCGTCTGCAGTTAAAGAGGAGGTTAAAATGACACGAGGATCCCGCCAAGTTAAATCGTATGCTTGAAGCCGGGCACGGTGGGCACGCTTGTCATCCCCGCGCTTGGGAGGCGGAGACAGGAGGATCGCGCAGGTTCGAAGCCAGCCGCGCGCGCTGGCTTAGGAGACCCTGTTTCTAAATATAAAATGTAAAAATAGGTCTGGGAGTGTAGCCCGGAGGTAGAAGGGCTTCCAGGACCCCAGTACCACCAAAAATAAAAAATAATAAATAAATAAATAAATAAATAAATAAATAAATAAATTGTACGCTTGTACTATATGTTGGAATTCATTAATAAAACCGGAGGGATTGGCAGAGAAAGAACCCAGACTCTTTTGAAGTGGAGCAAGGTCAGGAAGGGAAGAAGGAACATGGACCTGGACCACGCCTTCTGCACCAGCCACCTCATGAAGCGGGGCCAAGAGAGAAGGCGGGGGTCTCTGGAAGAGGTAGGGTGACCTACGGGGGTAGGCAAGGGGGAGGTAAGGGTTGGTCCCTTAAGGGAGAAAGGCGGGGGAGAAACGAGTGGGTTAGAATGGGAGGCTTCCCTGGAATAAGATGACGACTGCGGTGGTAAGGAGAGGTCTTGTGGGTCAGGGTCGTCAGGAAACGGGGCCTGTAACTCTGCCGGGTCAGACTCCGGCATCCACGTGTCATCACAGAATGGGGACCTTGAGTTAGCAGAAGAGCAGGCCTGTGACCCAGAAAGGCCACCGTGTGGCGCCCGTGAGTTGCAGCGGTCCTGGAGCGGCAGACGGGGCGGGAGCGGTCCCAGCGGTCCGAGCACCCCGGCGGATCCAGGTGGAGGTTTCCGCCAAGCTCGCCCAGAGCACCCCGCAGAAGCGGCGGCAAGAAATTAAAAAAAATTTTTTTAATTAAATTAAAACAAAATAAAGTAATTGTCCCGGGTTTTGGCACCAAATGTTAATTTTTTTTAGGCGCAATAAAAAAGGCAAGAGAGACCGGTGCGCCAGAAAGAATTTTAATACGGTCTTCTCTCGGGGATAGGAGCTGGACCGCTCCTGGAGACCTCCGTGCTCTTCTGACGCTGGAAAGGAAAATGCCCTTCCTTTTAAAGTTTACGTCTTGTGGGTGGGGTTGTGCGTGGAAACTCCGCCCCTCTCGCAAAATCGCCCGGCAGAGTCTCCTCCTTTTCTAGGGTCCTGCCCTGCGGGACCCAACCTGTCAACGAGGGGGGTCCGCTCCCCTACCCTGACTGTGAGGAGCCCAGCCCAGACAGCCCAGCACCTCCTGTTGTGTGTGTGTGTGTGTGTGTGTGTGTGTGTGTGGTACTGGGGGTGGAACCCAGGGGCTTTCTACCTCCGGGCTACACTCCCAGACCTATTTTATACTTTATTTGGAAACAGGGTCTCACTGAGTTGCTGAGCGCCTCACTCAGTAGCTGAACCTGTGCGATCCTCCTGTCTCAGCCTCCTAAACGTTGGGTTACAATCATGCGCCACCACGCCCGGCCATTTTTCTTTGGTGTTTTAGACCCCTCTCTGCTCAGGACGTCACTCCGTCGACGGCTTCGTCTGCCCCGATGCCGTTCCTGGGCCTCCGTCGGTCTGGATTCGGCCTCGGCCCAGCAGCTCTTCGGTATCCTCCCTTCGTCTCTTGTTCCTAAGGCCCCTTTGGGTTCTTTACCTCTTTCTTAGATTTCTAAGCCTTCCTGTCATGTCTTTTAGGGCCCCTCTTTGTGGGTCCCCGGCAGGTGGGGAGCCCGGGCTGCAGCTTGGGGGCGCCAAGGGGCCTCTGTGGGTCCTTGTGGACACCCTGGCCCTCTTACGGAGGAGGTCTAGGGTGGAGAGCCTTTGAATGTCACACCCAGGAGCAGACAGCCGTCCCCGGGCTGCAGCCTGTCTCCTGCAGGTCGGAGGCCCCGGCAGACGTGAAATGGGCGCGCAGACCTGCAGATTCCCTGCCAGAGGGGCCCGAGCCCAAGCCCACCGCGCCCGGGGCCCGAAACGCTCGCGGTCCCATCGAAGAGACAGAATTTCCTTTTCCTCAGGAGCAATCCTCTTGGCACAGAGAATCAGAAGACTCGACACCCTTGGCTACGGTGGCCCACGCCTGTCATCTCAGTCCTTGGGAGGCTGAGATGGGAGGATCGTAGGCGCCAGGCCAGCCTCAGCAACTCCTGAGAGGGACCCTCCGCAACTTAGGGAGACCCTGTTTCCAAATAAAACAGGGCTGGGGGTATAGCTTGGAGGGAGAATGTCTCTGGGTTCAATCCCCGGTAACATGGAAAGAAAGAAGGAAGAAAATAAAGAAAGGATTCTGTCTACCTCACCCTGCAGACCCCCTCGGCATTCCCGAGAGCCTCCCATCACTGCCCTGACTCTTCATTACTCAAGAATTTTGCCTAGCAACCATTGCTAGGCAACCTGCCCCAGATGCCAAAGACTCGGGGGCGCTCCCTCAGTGATGAGGGGACGGAGGTCGGTGGGTGCGTCTGTCCGGAGGCCTCCTGTCCGGGACCTGGTTGGTTGACTGACCCAACGTGGGGACTCAGGAGTCCCCTAAAGCCCGCACGTCAGGTCCTGCTGCCGATCTGGGGTCGCAGCTGAGCGTCTTTAGCGTCTTTTCTCTTTTCTATACTGGGGATTGAACCCATGGCTTCGTACCCCTGAGCTACACACCCCCGGCCCGTTTTATTTTTTATTTGCAAACAGATGTCACCAAGTTGCCCACAGCCTCACTAAACGGCTGAGGCCGGCTTCAAACCTGTGAGCTTCTTGTCCCAGCCTCCCAAGTGCTGGAATTACAGGGCGTGCCACCACGCCCGGCTTTGTTATTATTATTTAGATACTGGGAATTGGGGGTCCATCTGTCCTTCCTTCCTTCCTTCCTACCTTCCTGGTACTAGGGATGGAACCCAGGGGCATTCTACCTGCGAGCTACACCCAAACCCTATTTTTTACTCTCTTTCTTCTTTCTTTTTTGTGGTACTCATGATGGAACCCAGGGGCACTCTACCTCTGAGCTCCACCCCTGCCCTATTTTTTATTCTTTATTTTGAAACAGGGTCTCACTGAGTTGCAAAGAGCCTCGCTAAGTAGCTGAGGCTGTCCGCGAACCATGATCTTCCGGTCTTAGCCTCCTGAATGCTGGGATTACGAGCGTGCGCCACCACGCCTGGCTTCATCATCATCATCATCATTATTATTATTATTATTATTATTAT
Organism: Muscardinus avellanarius; assembly: GCF_963383645.1. NCBI lineage: Eukaryota > Metazoa > Chordata > Mammalia > Rodentia > Gliridae > Muscardinus > Muscardinus avellanarius. The sequence goes on along the minus strand of NC_137808.1, from coordinate 15,456,637 downwards.
TATTATTTTGCAGGTCTGGGGATGGAACCCAGGGGCATCCAACATCCGAGATACACCCCCTGCCCTATTTTTTATTCTTTATTTTGCAACCGGGTCTCACTGAGTTGCGGAGGGCCTCGCTAAGTAGCTGAGGCTGGCCGCGAACCGCGATCCTCCTGTCTCAGCCTCCCGAATGCTGGGATGACAAGTGCGCGCCACCACGCCCGGCTTAATTTGTCAATTTGGAAAGGCGATAAGGTTCTAAGTGGCGGAGGCTGTCCTCCAGCCTGGGACCCTCCCACCTCGGCCTCCCCAGCTCCTTCCGGCTCCTCCTGCGGGCGTGTGAGCTGCCGCCTTTGCTATTCCCCTGTGTGCACACACAGCACAATCCGCAGCGCTCTGCCTCCTGCATAATCATCCATGATTGCCTGGGGCTCACGGAGCCCTGATTACATCTGATTTCAGGCTGGCGGGCCCACGGTTTACCCTGGGCGGCCTGCCGTGGGGAATCGAGGCAGGGCTGATTGTGCCGGGAGCCGGAGGGGACGGAGCTGCGAGAACAGCCCCCCGCCGCACCCCGAGCGGACGTGGTTGGCTAAACATGCCGGCGCCCTCTTTCCAGCGATTACACACTCCCTCTGTAATTGAGCGGTGCGGAGCCGAGGCCGGCAGCCCGGCTGTCAGGACGGGCTGTGTGGGAGCGGGAGCTATTGATTATGATTTATGGGCCACTGTCAGCGCCCTGGAAGGAGCTGGAGACGAGGAGGCCAGCAGGGGCACTGCCCGAGCCCTGGGACCCCGGCGCCTGCTTTTGGAGGCCTTGGGCGCCCGCTGAGGGTGATCGGGAGACCCAGCTAGGTCCACCCACTAGCAGGGTGCTTGGCACTGTGTGCACACGTGGCCCAGCACCGGCCAGTCCTGCCTGGGGATGCAGGAACCGGGCCGCGTCCTGGGAGACGCAATGCGCTCGCCCCCTCCAGAGGGAGCACCCCGATACTGGGGCCAGATACTGGGGCCCTGAGCAAAGCTGTGCGTGAGGAGGGGGCTACGGTAGTTACTACTTGTCATCAACGCTCTGGTAACAGCTGAGCATAGTGGCGCACGCCTGTCCTCTCTGTACCCGGGAGGCCAAGATGGGAGGATTGCGGGCTAGAGGCCAGTCTCGGCAACGTAGCAAGACTCAGCCCCAAAATAAAGTGTAAAAAGAGCTGGGGGTGTAGCTTGGAGGGAGATGTCCCTGGGTTTGAGCCCCAGGAACAAACAAACAAAAATAACAACAAAAACCTCACAGAAAGACTTAAAAGGCGCATGCCTGGAATCCCAGTACCTGGGAGGCTGAGACGGGAGGATCGCAGGTTCAAGGCTCACCTCGGCAATTTGGTGAGACCCTGTTTCAAGACAAAAAAACCCCAAAGGGCTGGGGTGTAGCCCAGAGGCAAAATGCCCCCGGTCCCGTCCCCACAAGAGCGCACCTCAGTCTTCAAAGGCCGGGGAACAGTTGAGTCCTTCCCAGCCCTGGCGCCCGGGCTGCCCTCCCCGGGGTCAGAATCCGCGTTCTCTTTGACAAGGGTCCCGGGCCCTTGCCTCGTGACGGGCTGGGAGTCCCAGCTCTGAGAGCCCGACAGGCACCCGGACCCGCCAGCTACCTTGGGGCCTTCTGCCGGGTGCCCCTGCCTGGTGGGGCGCAGGCAGGGTGGGCAGGCTCAGCTGAGGACCCCAGGTCACCCAGCACCCGCCCCTCCCGGCCTGCCCTGCCTGGGCTCCAGGCACGCGCCCCGCAAGGACACCCAGGAGCCCGGAGCTTTAGCAAAAATGTTTAATCTCTCCTTAAGATGTTTATTTACAAGTACTAAATCTGAAGACCAGTAAAATAGGAAATAGCCGTCTATTTACACATCTGATGGCCGAGCGGTGAGCTCTGCGCTTTCGCTCGGGAGGGAGGGAGGGCTGGTCAGCTCAGACCTGTGCAGGACCGTTCTTCTGGGGGGAGGGAGGTGTTCTGCGGCCTCAAGGGACAGCTGATTGTGGGCTTCGTCTTAAAAATATCTCTCTCTCTAAATATATCTATTCTAGCTTGTGTAGCACCAGCGGCGTGAGCCGTCACTTAGAACTCGGGGTGGGGGAATGGGGAGGGAACTCGGCGAGGCGGCCCCGGGCACCCTGTCCTGGGGCCTGCGGCCTCCCGAGCCCTCCCTCCCGGCCTCCCCGGCCCAGGGAGCGTGGCCGGGCGGGGAGGAGAGGAGAGGAGAGTACCACGAGCTAGAGGTACCGGCCCAGGCGGGCTGCCCGGCCTCCTGAGGCTGCGTGCGTGCGCGTGCGTGCGAGGAGTGGGGATGGAGAGGCCAGGCCGGGGCTCAGAGCCCCAGGCAGGCGGCTCGGAGGTAACGGCAGGGATTCAGGGATTCACCTAATGGAGAAATCGGAGCCGAAGTGCCCGGCACGCTCGAGCCTGCCGTCCTGGTCCACGGCGGGCGGGCCTTGCGTGTAAACAGACGTGTAAAGTGCTTTACGAGTAGCCGCCCTGGCCCCCCAGGCCCTGCGGGCAGGTGGCCACCCTCCCGGCCGTGGGGGCCAGGCAGGGCACATGGGGGCTGGGGGGGCTGGAAGGACTGTGAAGGGGAGGGAGGGGCCAGGGAGCCGGCGCCCTGGGGGAACTGGAAGAACTGGGGAGGGCTTTGATGTGTCAGCATCCAGGAAGACTTGGGGAAACTGAGGCTCCCACCCCGGCACAGTGGACCCAGGGATGGACTCCTGGGCCGCAGGGGTCATCAGCCCACCTCCGGCCTGGCCGGCCTTGGCTCCGGCCCCCACGTCTGTCTGGGGAGCGGCTCCAGGCGGCAGCGCCCTGCGGGACCCGGCAGCTCCCTGAGTCAGAAGTTGACCAACCACCATGTCCCGGCTGGCCCGGAGCTGAGGCTGGCGCCCCGGGGCAGGGCGTGCGGCCATGGCGCCCGGGGCCGGGCCACAGTTAACTGTCCCTTAGAAGTCCGTTAGAATCTTTAGTACCGTCAAAAAAAGTGAACTTGGAGAGGGGGGCTGGAGAGGAAAGGTGTTCGCTCGCTCACTCTTACGAGTGGCCAATTAATTTAAAAAACACTTAAAAAAGGGGGGGGGTCTAACCACCTCTATATTACTCAACACTTGCGGCTCGAGAAGGTCCGCTCCGACTAACGCTAGCACGATCATGCAACTGGCGCGAGCTCCGGGCGCTGGGCTTGGGGCGGCCCGCACGGCATGGCCGCCGGGCTCTGCGGCCGCTTCTCCACCGCCTGGGGCCTCGTCTTCCCGCGCCTGGGGTTTTCTTCTTGAAAACTGAATTTTGAATTTCTTCTCCGTCCCGCAACTATACAGCACCCCACGGGGCTGGGGGCGGGGCTCGAGCCACATATATATATATATATATACATATACAGACATATCTATATATGTACAGGGTCTCTGCCACTATAAACGTGTCCTCGCGTGCACCGGGGCGACGGTCATCTCCGGTCCCCTGGCCGCGGGATCACTTGTTCCTCTTTGAAAACATCGGCCCCGAGGTCTGCGCGAGGACAGGGGCCGCCGGTCGCCGGCCTGGGAGCCTCTCGGGGGAGTTGGGCACGAGGGGGGTCGGACTGGCCACCCCGGGGCAGCAAGGCCCGCCGCCACGGGCCCGGGCAGGGGAATAAATACGGGAACATGCGCTCCGTGGCGGCCGGCGGCCCTGAGGACGGGACCAGGGCCTCCTGCGCCCCTCGAGGGTCAGGAGAGCTCACCGCAGCCCCTCCATGGGAGGGTGGACCCTCGCGTCCCGGGTCCTGGGGCGGTGGAATGGCGCCCTGGCGCGCGGTGAATCCGAGGGTGTGAGCGCTTGATGGTGGCCCTGGCCAGAGGGCCTGGCCTCGGCCGCCTGGGCTCAGCCCTCCTGGCCGCTCCTTGGAGGCCGCCTCGTCCTCTCATGCTCCGCGGCGGCCGCCCGTGCATCCCTGCCCAGTGGACAGGGCAGGCCCCAGGCGTCCACGCCAGGACAGACGGACGGACGGACGGCCAGCAGCAGGAGGGACGAGGGCGCCGCCCCCGCCTCCCGCCTCCCGGGCAGCACCGGCGGGGCTCAGCTGCTCAGGGCCATGGTGTCCACCACCTGCTCCAGCCTGCTCCGCAGCCGCTGCCGCCGCGCCTGCTCGTCCTTCTCCAGGGCCGCCAGGATCTGCGGGGCCAGGCCGGGGTCGGGGTCAGGGTCGGCGTGGGGTCGCCCCCTCCCCGGCCGCGGGCCCCGCCTCACCTCGTCCTTGTACTTGGTGATGTACGAGAAGATCTCGTGCAGGGCGCTCATGCTGTTGAACTGGCTGAGGTGCAGCCGGGACTGCTCGGCCAGGTAGGCGCTCATGTCCTGGTCGCTGATGGCCGGCATCTTGGCGATGTCGGCGTAGTACCTGCGGCGGGGCGGGGGGCGTGGTGAGCGGAGGAGGGGCGTGGCGAGCGGGAGGCCCCGCCCCCTGTGCAGGCCCCGGCCCCGCCCGGCCCCGCCCACCTCTCCACCCAGCTCTTGTAGTTGGGGATGTCCTTGGCGTAGAGCAGCTTGTTGGACGGCGAGTCCTTGCCCAGCTTGTGCTCCGACGTGGAGCAGGAGTCCATGAAGGTCTGCGCCACCACCGACAGGCAGGCGTCCGTGATGCTGTTCTTGTGAATGTCGAACACGAACTGCGGGTTCTTGATCACGTTCACCCAGAAGCGCAGGGGCAGGCTGCGGGGCAGAGTCCGGCGGTCGGTCGGTCAGGTCAGACAGTCCGGCCGCGCCCGCGCACACACCCCCGGGAGCCCCGGCCCACCAGTTGCTCTTCCAGGTGTGGCGCACGTCGGCGTCGTGGATCTGGTGCTTGTCCGCCTGCTCGTCCAGGAAGTCGAACATGTACTTGATGGCCAGCGGCAGCGCCGAGCCGCGGTGCGCCGTGCTGAAGATGGTCTCGAACAGGTCGTCCACGAACTTCTGCAGCGTGCCCTGGGGCCGGGAAGGGGGCCAGCTCCAGTGTCCGCAGCCCACCCGGCCGGGCGGCCACCTGTGCACACGCACGCCCGACGGGGAAGGAGCTGCCAGTGTGCGCGTGCCCGCCAGGCCGGGGCAGAGCCGCCTGTGTGCGTGTGCCCGCCAGGCCGGGGCAGAGCCGCCTGTGCACACGCACGCCTGGCTCGGCGCGCACACCCGCCAGCCGCGGGGCCCACCTTGGTGGCCAGCAGCCGCGTCAGGTAGATCTCCGACACCATCTTACTGCCGCGGTCGCCCTCGCGCTGGTCCAGGTGGTCGTGGTTCTTCACCAGGTGCCACAGCTTGGTGCCGCTCTCCAGGTCGGGCGTGATCATGGGCGTGCGGGAGCGCAGGCTGTCGGGGCTGCTGGCCGTGCGCAGCATGCTCTCTGCGGGGATGGCGGCGTGAGCGGGCGGCGCAGCCCGAGGACCCGCCTCCCTCCCGGGGCAGCGGCCTGTGTGCTCGCCGGGGAGGCGGCCTCACCGTATCTGCTCAGGGACTTGGTGAAGGTGGACGAGTTGGAGATGTTGTAGGCCGACGTCTGCTTGGGCACCAGCGCCACCGACGACCCGTCGGTCACCTGTGGGCAGAGGGCGGCGCCGTGACTCCCGGTCTGCCCGCCCTCCGGGCTCCCGCTCGGGCCCGGCGGCCCCTGCGCACCTGGTAGTGGGCCAGCGTGTTGAGCCGCTTCCAGTCATTGTCGATCTTGGTGGTGACGTCCTCGTCCTGCAGAATGATGCGCGCCATCCGGCCCTGGCGCCACTCTGTGGGGAGGGGGCGCTGGAGGCGGGCCTCGGGGAGGCGCCTGCACCGCGCGGCCCGGCCTGGCTCCCAGCCTCCAGCCTCCAGCCACGTCCCACAGGGAGGGCACTGCCTGCTCGAGCTCCGTGGCTCCCACCTGCCCACTCGGGGGCCCCAGAGCATCGGGGGCTCACCGGTGACCTCTCCCTGGCGGGAACACCGCCTCATCCCGCCCGCCTGGACTCCCACTGCGGTGCTCCGGGCCCTCCCGCCGGCTCACCCAGGTCCATGTCCCCGGCCTTGGGCCGCTGGGAGTAGGGCACGCCCTTGTACACGGCGTCCAGGAGCTTCTCCTTGACCTGCGTCACCGTGTCGCAGTTGAGCCCCTTCACCGGCACCTCGGGCGCGTTTTCATTCTCGGGGTTCACGCAGTTCAGGGTCTGTGGGGGGGGGCAGTGTCAGCCGGGGCGCCGGGGCGGTGGGGCGCGGGGCCGGCGGGGGCTCACCAGCGTCTTGTAGTCGATCTGCTGCCGGATGAGCTTGTCCTCACTGAGGGAGTAGCGGGCCTCACCCGTGATGGCGTCGATGGGGCCCTTCTCCATCTGCTGCTTGATGGCGCAGTAGAGCATGAACAGGGGCTCCCCGGCGCACTCCTGAGGGCGGGTGTGGGTGAGCGGGCACGGGCGACCCTGGGCACACTCACGTGGCGACGGCGTGAAACCCCAAGCAAGCCAAGTACGCCGGCGGCGGCCCAAGCCTGAGCGCCGCCTCCCTCCTCGCCCGGTGGCCAGCTCCCAGTGCTGGACACAGCGTGGACACCCGGCCAGCGGGCCAGGCCCTGGGCTCTTCTGCCTGGCCCCGGGCCCTGAGCCGGTGCTCAGCTGAGACCTGGCTGCCGCCCTTTCTCAGCTCCCAGCTTGCTCCTCCGTCCCCCGGGATGCCTCCCGGTGCCTCAGTTTCCCCCAAGTGACACAGACGACGCCCCAGCAGCTGCGCGTACCTTGAGGAACTTGTACAAGAGGAAGGTGAACCAGTTTGTCAGCATCTTCTCTGCCACCGACTCGGTCCTGGGGTGCAGAACACCGGACGTGTCACCCCAGCCCCCCGGCCACGCCCCTCCCGCGGCCCGGGAGCTCCTGGGATGCGGGGCCCCGCCCGGGCCCGCGGCTCACCGGCGCAGCAGCAGCTTGGGGTGGTTCTTGCTCTCCAGGTTTTTCTCGATGAGGTCGGACAGCAGCTGCTTGAGCACGCCCGTGGCGTACTCCATCTCCCCCTGCAGCGCCGTCATGATGAGCGACGCCACGTTGCCGCGGTCGCGCATGGAGAAGCTGCGCTGCGCCTCCAGCGTGCGGATGAAGGTCAGCAGGAAGTGCTTTTTGGCCAGCAGCTGCCCGAACAGCGTCAGCGACTTCTCCACGTTCGCCTGCACCTGCGGGAGCGCGCGGCCTGCTGACAACCGTGGCGTCGTCATGGCAACAAGGTGGCCTAGCCCCGGCCACGGCGGGGTCCAGCCGGGCGCTGGGGGGCAGGGACAAGGGCCAGCGTGAGCCCGGGCGGCAGGGCGCTGGGCAGTGTGAGCCGGGCCAGCTCTACCTCCATCTCCTTGAGCACCGGGTGGTCCTCGATGCCCGGGAAGAGCACGCGCATGGCGTACGTGCGGTAGTCCAGGAACGGGATGCCCGCGCCGTCCAGGTCGTTGGTCAGCTCGTGGATGTCCGTCTGCAGCTCGGCGAAGGCTGCGGCGGGGCGCAGCGTCAGGGGTGTGCCCTGGGCCCCCCACCCCGCGGCTTGAAGTACAGTGCCGCCCTGCGCCTCAGCTTCCCAGTCCCCACACACGCAGAACTCTCCCTCGCTGGGCCCAGCCAGGACGGGCGCCCCGGGCGGGGCGGGCAGCGAGCACCTCAGCCTGCCATCCGGGGTGGGGCCACACGGCCGGTCCCTGCCCGCGGCCAGGCAGGTGTGTGGTGGGCGTGGGCGGCGGGGGTCCTGGGCCAGAGAGCCGCAGGTGGCCCCAGCTCGCCCAGGTCCTCCCGCGGCCCCTCCGCCTCCAGCCACGCTGCCTCTGGAGAACAAAGGCAGGCAGGGCAGGCCGGGAACATTCCAGAGCCGTGAGGTGTCCGCCTGCCGCTGCCGCCGGGATGCGCCCGCCCGTCTGATCTTGAGCCAGGCACCAGGAGGGTGTAGTTTAGAGCTGGGCCCACTGCCCCGCTGCCTACCATCCGGCTCTGCCCTGGTCGCCGAGCAGCGGCCACCGCGCGCGTGCACGGGGCGGGAGGGTGGCGCCAGAAGCCGGAGCCCTTGGCCGGACGGGACGCCCTGTCTCTGGGCCTGAGGCCGCGGCGCCCCACACACCTTCCTTGCACTCCAGGGCCACCCGCGACTCCAGGTTGTCCATCTGGAGCTGCAGCCGCTTGAGCGTGCGGTCGGCGTCGCGGGACTTGCGCTTGTAGGCGATGAGCACGGCCACGATGAGCAGCAGGAGCAGCCCGCCGCCCCCGCCCAGGCCCACGGTGGCCGGCAGCGTGAGCAGGCTGTCGGAGTACACCTGCAGCGAGCCCGGCGAGAACTCGAAGCCGCCGGCGCGCACCTGCGGGCGGCACGGAGGGGCTCGGGAGTGCGCCCTGGCGCCGCCCGCCTGGGGGGGCCAGGGTGGGGATCCGGGACTGCCGCGGGGAGGGGCGCGGGTCACCCACCGTGACCTTGTGCTGGCCCGTGAGGTTGGGCGCCTCGCACAGCAGCTGCGTCTCGGACACGGTGAGCAGGCACGGCGTGGAGCCGATGAGCACCGTGTAGTTGAGCCGGGAGTTGCCGGGCGCGGGCGGCAGGAGGTTGCGGCCCTGTGGAGGCCGCAGTGAGCCCAGGCTGCACCCACCCGGCCGCCCCCCGCCCTGGGCTCGGCTCCACCCACCTTGAGGATGAGCGGGGAGCCGGGCTTGAGCTCCAGGAGGCCGGTGGGGCTCAGGGGCTCCAGCACCGGGTCGGGGTAGTAGAGGAAGGCCGAGGAGTTCAGCACCAGCAGGGAGCGCACGTTGTCCATGACGAAGCCCAGCTCGGCCGGCCGCTCGCCCAGCTCCGGCGGGGTGCGCGTTGGGTTGTCCACGGACGGCGCCCGGCACACCATGGTGGTGTCGTTGTACACCATGCAACTCTGGGGACACGGACAGGGTGCTGGGCTCCCCGCCTGCCTCCGGCGCCCTCCCCACCGGGAGCCGAGGCGCGGACTCACATTCTCCCTCTCGACACCTCCGTACTTGGCCCGGATTCGGGGTTCACGGACGGTGGCCAGATTGGTGCCCGTGACGGTGAGGAGGGTCCCGCCGCTGGAAGGTGAAGGGGAAGTCAGGGGCGCCGCTCCGGCCGGCCCTCCCCTTCCTGGCAGAGGCGGCCCCACCTGTTGATACTCCACTGGGGGTCGATCCTCAGGATGGTGGGGTCCTCCGTGTAATTGAACTTCACGTCGGGGTTGGCGAGCTGGGCGCGGTTGATGTTGATGAGGATGGGGGCGCTGCCGGGGCTCTGCCCGGGCGGGGTCAGGCAGCGGATCTCCCTGGAGTTTCTCCTGCGGAGGCGAGCCGGGTCTCACGGCTGTGCCCGTGACCACGTGGCCGCCTCTGGGCGCCTGGCTGCTCTGCGTGTGTTCCCGGGTACTGAACCCGGGCGTTCGACTTTGAGCTCCACCCCGGGCCCTTTTTACTTGAAACAGGAGGGTCTCCTAGGCTGCTGAGTCTTGCTAAACGGCAGAGGCTGGACTCAGAGGCATGCTCTGCCCATACTGCGCCCCAGTGGGTCGGCCCCCGGGGCCGGCAACCCTGGGCCTCTTCTTCCCGGCCCCGGCTTACTTCCCTCCTACAGGAGCCGCAGGGGGCAGCAAGCCTGGCGAGGATGCCCGCCACACCGAGGATGCCCACCCTCCCCCGGAGCCCAGGAACCCACACCTGGCCCTGCCTTTACCTTCCCGGGCGCGGGAGTGTGGAGCACGCCTGCTGCTCACACAAAGGCACCTCCTTCTACGCCTGTCCCCCCAGCAGGGAAAGAGCGGGCCGCCCGGGCCACTGGGACACTTGATCCGGGCGCCCGCGGCACGACCTGCACCTGCCCCCCGGCTCCTTCACTACAGCTGGGAGGCCGCAGAGCCGCCAGCCTGGCTCGGCCCAGACACACCAATGATTAGTCTGATAACGGGTAATTACCACGGGAAAATATTTAAAGGACCGTTCCATTATCATCCTTAATCTAAAATTATCCACTTCATGCCTTGGGGCTTTTGTTAAGATGTCTGTTTTCCCTCTTAAAAAAAAAATTTTTTTTTTTTTTGTAAATAACTTTCTTTCCAAGGGAGAAGCCCCTCCCCGGGAGGGCCAGAGAAGAGGCAGCCACACCGGCCCCGCCCCCCAGGCCGGCCCCGCCCCCAAAGCCAGGCCCCGCCTTCCCCACAGCCCACCCCAGAAGTAGCCCGTTTCCATGGTAACCTTCTCCCCCTCTGGGTTTCCATAGCGATCACCCCAGCCAGGCTCTCCATACCCGTTTCCCAGTCAACCGGAGGGGGCACCAGAGATGTGAACCAGGAAGGCAGGACAGCCCTGGCCCCAACCACCGGAGGAGAGGCGCGTCATGTCCCCCCCGACCCCCCACATGGCCCGCACGGCCTACCAGGAGAAGGAACAGGGCCGGCCACCGATGGACACTGCCACGTCACTGCCTGCGTTCAGGTGGCTCCCCTCGATGCCAATCCAGGTGCCCCCCGACAGAGGCCCGCGGGACGGGCTCACGCGGTAGAAGGTTGGCGTCTGCAGGAAGAGGGTCCGCAGGATCGGGCCAGCTCGGCCTACCCACAGGGCAGCTGTGTCCCCCAACAAAGGCCCACAGGTGCCAATGCAGCGCCGGCCCAGGCTCAGCACAGGAGGGGTCCCGGGAGGAACAGTGGGTGGGCTGTGGGCCAGGGCCCGCCCCCACGGCCCAGGAAGCAGAAAGTGAGGGGCACGTACCACAAAGGTGAAGCGCTTGGGCGACAGGGCCCGGTAGTGCTGCGAGCAGTCCCTCACGCACACCTCCACCAGGGCGTCGTGGGCCCGCACCGTGCTGGCGTCCCCGATCTCGCAGACGATCCTGTGGGCACACAGTGGCCTCAGCGGCTACAGGCGGGCAGGGCCCACGACCCGCATGGCCACCAGCGCCCCCTCCAGGCAGCGCCCCCTCCAGGCCGGCCGGCCTTCTGCACGGCTCCCTCCCAGGGCGGCCGCACTCACTGCTCGGCGCTGACGTATTCGCTCTCCACCGGGCTGCAGAGCACCTTGCCCACGCGCACGCCCAGCCGCACGTCCTCGAAGCGGAGGCCCAGGTTCTCGCCGGTGATGGTGAGCCGAGTCCCGCCCTGCCTGGGGCCCGTCTCCGGGGACAGCTGCGGGAGGCGGGCGCAGTGAGGCCCGGCGGGCGGGCCGGGCCGGGCCGGGGCGAGCGGGGCAGGCGGCACCTACCTTGAGGATCTTGGGGTCCGCGCAGCGGCTGCTGCCGTGGCGAGCGTGCATCCAGCCGGCGGGCGCCTCGGCCGGGCAGTGGTGCCGCAGGGAGCAGCGGCGCTCCGCCACGCACCAGCCGCACTCGAAGCGCGGGTCGGCCTTGAGGCAGAGGCCGCAGCTCTCACGCAGGGCCGGGCACTTGTAGAGGTGGGCTGCGGGGAGGAGGAGGCTGGTCGGCGGCCGGCTCCCCGGCCGCCCCGGCCGCCCGGCCGCCCGGCCTCCACTCACCCTGGATGTTCTGTGGGTTGTCGATGACAAAGTTGCCATTCCACACGACCGAGAGGTTCACGGGCAGGTCGCTGATGTCGTTGCCCTCGTAGAAGTACTGCCAGGTGGGCACAGGGGTCAGGCTGGGGCACGGCGGCCCGTCCTCCCAGCTCTGCGTCCCTGGACGCCTCTGAACCTGGCGGCTTGGAGGGACCGGCACCCGGACTCCCAGGGAGGCCTGGGGTGTCCGGCGCGGAACCTGACCTGTCTCCAGCAGCCACAGCAAGTGCCCCTCCGCGGTGAACCCCCAGCTTCCCGAGGTCAGCTCCTGGGACGTCCCCAGAGGCTACCTTCAAACACAGGGAGGCCTCAGACTCAAAGAGCTCGCTGGGGCAGCCGGCGGGGGACCCGAGGCTCTGCGCCCGGTCTCCACCTGTGAGCGGCTCAGCGCCGCCCCGACTTGAGACGCGTGGCCCCTCCGCACTCTGCTCTGTCCTGGCCTTTACCCGGGCTGGCCTGGGCTCGGTGTAACCTCCCCTCCCTGGGGGCTGGGCCTGTGCCCCCTCTCCCCCCTCTCACTTTCTGCAACTGGCAATCTCGTGCTCAGGACGGGGGCAGGGAGCCGGGGCTCCAAGGGGCGGCCTGGCAATCCATCACTGCTTTATCTGCAGGCATTTAATTGGAGCCCATCAAATCCCCGATCCTCCCTCTCCCCTTTAAACACGGCTGGGGGAAAGATAAAGGTGAGGCTGGAGAGAAGGGCATGGGGTGGACTCTAGGGACGAGAGGGAGCAGAGACCGTGCCCGAGCCCCCCTTTAAAAGGGGCCCTGGTGCCAGGCAGGGTGGGGCACACTTGTAATCCCCGCGCTTGGGAGGCGGAGACAGGAGGATCGCGGTTCAAAGGCGGCCTCAGCTACTACTTAGCGAGGCCCTTTGCAAGTCAGTGAGACCCTGTTTCAAAATAAAAAATAAAAAGTAGAGCTGGGGGGTGTACCTTGGAGGTAGAATGCCCCTGGGTTCCAACCCCAGTACCGCAATAAATAAATAAAAGGCAGGGTGCCGAAGTGCGGGTGGCAGAGATGGGAACTCCAGGCTGCCGTGCAGGGAACAACCCTCAAGGGCCGCGGCCCGGCGCCCCGAGCCTGCTGACCCCAGCCCTGCCCTGCCAGCCTGGGCTGGGCCGCGCCCTCCTCTGGGTTCCAGGGGTGGCAACCAAGGCCTCACTGCTCACCGGCCAGGCAGGGGAACCCTGCTGCTCTCCTGACACACAGGGAAACTGAGGCCTGCCACCAGCCTGCAAGCTGGAGGCACTGCCCGCTGGCCAGGGTCCGCTCTGCCCGCGGAGCTCCCTGACACCACGCTCTCCGGATGGGCAGGACGCAGGCTGCTGGCACCAGGTGGGACTCGCAGCTCCTAACGCGGCTCTCCCTTGGGCCACGGCCCCGCCGGTGTCAAGGCTCCCACACCCGCCACGGGATGCGGACAGCCGTGCGCGGGCCTCCCAGAACGGGCTGCCCACCTAGGCCTCCTGCGGCCCTCGCGCACTGAGCGGCCCGGGAGCCAGCGACACCGTGCGGCGCTCACGGAGGGGGCCGCTCCGCCGGGCTGGGCCCCCGCTCACCGAGGAGTTCTGGCACTGCAGGCTGGAGCTGTTGAAGCGCAGCGCCGTGACGCGGGCCGGGCTGCCCGGGATGTGGAACAGGCACTCGTACCCGCGCTGGCCCGACTGGGGCTGCGGCAGGTTGCGCGCGGCCAGGGTGATGGGCTTCACCACGCCCACCGGCACGTAGATCTGCGACGAGGGCAGGATCTGCGGGCAGTCCTGAGGACGACAAGGCTCGGCTGAGCGGCGGCCCGGGTGGACTCCGGTCCCTCTCGGGCCCAGAAGGCCGCCCCACTTTCCAAAGACCCCCCAGTTCCGGCGGCTAAAAGGGCCCCATCTGGCCTGCAGCTGCGCAGGCCCTGGAGGTGGAGGAGTGGGCGCTGGGGAGCGCGCTCTCGGCTGGGGGCCTGGGGAGCTTGCAAAAATAGCCGGGGCCCCCGGCAGAAAAACAGCCCGGCCCTGGGGGCCCTCCCTTCGGCAACAATAACTGACGCAAGGGCCTGGCTCCCTTACAGCACGGCCGGCTGGCGGCGGCTCGGGAGGAGCCAGGCCCTGGGGAGCACGGCACAGCGTGCTTTAAATAGGGATGCTGAAAACAGGCCGTAATCCCCAAGCCCTCCCGGCTCCCAAGGCGACCCGGGGCCCCGATGGCTGGCAGAGGTTGTCGGGGGCCCCGGGAGGGCCTGGCCCCTGACCCAGCCCCTCAGGACCTCTGCACAGCAGAGCCGGGAGGCCGGGCCCTGCAGCTGACCAGCCGATGCCCCGTGCCCACCGGCTGCTAGCAGCAGCTCAGGGGCTAACACGCGATGGGTCGTCTACGCCCAGGCCACTCGAGGGCTCAAGACTGTACCCCAAAGCCCAGGCCGCCCTGGCCTCCCAGCAGGAGAAACGGGCCACTCCCGACAGGGGATTCCAAGCACAGCCCGGCCTCCAGGCCGCCGGGGGCCATGCCGGGCCGCTTTCAAACCGCCCTCCCGACTGCCAACACCCCACGGAGCCGGGCCCAGCCTGGGGCGCCTCCTGGGGCCTGAGTCCAGAAATCCTCACGGCTGGTGGCGGGGCACACGGCGCAGGCTCACCATGCTGTGTAGGCCTGGGGCCTGAACCCAGGGCCACTCTACCTCCAAGCTATGCTCCCTGCCCCTTTTCTTTTCTTTTGAGGGTCTGCAGATGGAACCCAGGGGAATTCGACCTCTAAGCTACACCCCCTGCCCTGTTTTTTTATTCTTTATTTTGAAACAAGAGTCTCACTAAGTTGCAGAGGGCCTAAGTAGCTTCTCTTCTGGTTTGTGTGTGTGTGTGTGTGTGGCACTGGAGGTGGAACCCAGAGGCTTTCTACCTCCGGGCTACACTCCCAGCCCTATTTTATATTTTACTTGGAAACAGGGTCTCACTAAGTTGCCGAGAGCCTCACTAAGTAGCTGAGGCTGGCTTCGAACCTGCGCCATCCTCCTGTCTCCGCCTCCCAAGCGCGGGGATGACAAGCGTGCGCCACCACGCCCGGCATCTCTTCTGTTTTGAAACAGTCTTACTAGGTTGCTGAATTGCCAAGGCTGGCCTTGAACCTACAGTCCTCCTGTCTCAGCCTCCCAAGTCCTGGGATTCCCGGTGTGCGCCACCCGCCGTGGCTCCGAGGATCCCTTTTTATGATGCAGGTTAGACCGCCATCGTCGGGCTCGGACCTCTTCCCTTTATCCCCACCGAGTCAGAACTTGAACGGGTGACCCTTCATTTAATAATGAAGCCCGTCTGCTCCACTGCTGGGGACGCGGGAGCTCTGCGGGGTCCCCGGGGCTGGCATGGGAGGGGGGGCACAGTCCAGCCACCCGGGGGCAGGTGTCTCCGCAAAGGCCAAACCTGCCGGCCATCTCTGCAGCTGGGCGAGGAGACAGGGAGAAGACCCAGCTTCTCAGGCGCGGTGGGCGCTCAGAGGGCTCGGAGCAGGGCCGGGGCCACTCTGGGTTCCCAGGGCATCCATCCTCCTTGCATGGGAGGAGTCCTCTGTGGAAGCATAAGGGCATCGCCAGGGCCCCCAGAGCTGGCGGCGGGACCGCGGGGCTTGTGGCCTGCCCGCCCATGTGCCTCCCGGGCTTCCCAGATGACTTCATCCCGGAAATGTCCATGGAAAACCAGGCGGTAGCCAGGCGGGTGGCGCACACCTGCGATCCTTGTGCTCGGGAGGCTGGGGCAGGATTGCAGGTTGGAGGCCAGCCTCAGCAATTTAGTGAGACCCAGTAACCTGTTTTTTTTTTTTGAAACAAAAAAAAATTTTTAAAAGTGCTGGGGGTGAAGCCGGGCGTGGTGGCGCAGGCTTGTAATCCCAGTATTTGGGAGGCTGAGACAGGAGGGTCGCGGTTCGCGGCCGGCCTCGGCTACTTCTTAGTGAGGCCCTTTGCAACTCAGTGAGACCCTGTTTCAAAGTAAAGAATAAAACATAGGGCTTTGGGTGTAGCTTGGAGATAGAATGCCCCTGGGTCCCATCCCCAGTACCAAAAAAAGGGGGGGGGGTGTAGATTAGAGGTAGAGTGCCCCTAGGTTCACTCCCCAGTACCAAAAAAAGACAAAAAGCACACAAAACCTCCAAACCCTAGAACTCTAGCTCCAGGAAGGGGAGCCTCCGGGGCCAACTCGCTCCTCCCTGCTCCCGGCCGCCCGGGCTCAGGAGGGGCTCCGGCTCCTGCTCGCCATCCCGGCCCAACCTGCCCAGGGTCGCCCCGTCCAGGTTCCGAGAGCCTCGGAGTTTTCAGCGGAAGCAGCCGCTGCTCATAAATAAAGTCAGCGCCTCGCCCGGACTCCTAAATAATTACTAGCTAATTACTAGCAATTACCACGCAGCGCTTTGGAGGGCTGCGGGGACCCCAGGCGCGCGGCTGGCTGCTCCGGCGACGTGGCTCACGCCCTGCCCAGCCCAGGTGGCTTTGGCGCCTAGCACGGCGTCCCCCCAAAACACTCCCAGGCCCCAGCTGTCCCTTTGGTCCGCACCCCCGCAGGCCCGGGCGCTGGGCCCACGTCTAGCGTCAATGGCCGGCTAGGCAGAGAGCCCAGGACCAGGGTCTCCGCAGAGGGGCCGGCCGGGCCCGCTCCTCGCCTGGCCTTACCTCGGACACGTTGACGCGGCCCTCGAGGAAGGCACAGTCGGCCGCGTTGTGGGTGCACACGTGCCGGTACTTGCACCAGTGACAGGGGAAGGAGCCGTTGACGCAGGACAGGCAGCTGCGGAGGAGGCAGGGCGGTGAGGCCCGGGGCGCCGCCACAGGGCCTTTGTACAGGCTGCTCCTGCCCAAGAGTGCACCAAACTCGCCTCCGGCCTCCCTCCTGGCCTCCCCAGGACTGAGGTTGTGACCGCACAGAACTGGTGGGAGCCTCGGGCCACGACTGCCTTCTGGGCCAGAACCAGACCCCGCCTGGGCCAGAGCTCGTCCTCTTGGTTGAATTTATTTACTCTGCGGTACTGGAGAGTGAACCCAGGGGCAGTCTATCGCGGAGCCACCCGCAGCCCTATTTTGTTTTTTGTTTTGAAACAGGATCTTGCTAAGTTGCTGAGGCTCCGCTGAGCTGCGGAGGCTGGCCTCCAACCTGCAATCCTCCTCTCTTGGCCTCCCAAGCACGTACCACCAGGCCTGGCTAAGAGCTTGTCTGCTTGACTTTAACAGGCCCAGGACGCCCGTGCCGGGGGGCAACCATCGCAGGCCCTCCATCCACGGGGCCTCCAGACCAGGGTTCCACCTTGCAGCCAGGGACTCACCAGCAGCCCGCCACCCTGGTGATCCTGCCTCGCCAGAGATCCTCAAATCCCACCCAGCGCCCGAGACAAGAAAAGGTAGGGCCTGACCCGGGCGTGGAGGTGCATGCCTACAATCCCAGGACTCGGGAGGCCGGGACAGAGCCGCGCAAGTTCGAGGACAGCCTCGGCAAGTAATGAGACTCCCATCAACCTAGCGAGGCACTGCTGTCTACGAACAAAAAATAAAACAGGGCTGGGACAGAGCCTGGAGGCAGAGTGCCCCGGGTTCCCTCCCCAGTAACCCCCCCCCCCCCAATAAAGCAGGCGAGGTAGGCTTCCTAAAGGTGCAGCCTGGTGCGCAGCCGGCAATTTGTCTCGGAAGCGAGGCCCGCTGCCTCAGGGCCGCCCCCCATGCCTGCCCTGCACCTTGTGCCCTCCGCCGGGCACGGCCCACAGGATCCCTGCTGCCCTCTCAAAGCCGGGGCCCCCAGCCCAAGTGTGCGGGGACCGGACTGAGTCCAGCTGGCAGGCCTGGCCTGCAGCACGACGTCCCCGCCCCGGGCTGCCTGCGTCCGCTCCAGGGCCCGCAGGCGGCCCCACCGCGGGGCCCGGCGACTCACGGGCGCATCGGCACCCCAGGCCCCGGCCTGGAGGCTGCTCTCGGGACACTCACGACTGGTGGACGCTGCAGTTGTAAAAGACAAAGTCCACGGACGCAAACTTCTTCCCCGTCTCCTTGGACTTGAGGTACAGCTTCACCACGCGCTGGTCTCCTGCAAGTGTCCTGGTGGTCACCAGGGCCGCCCAGCCCCACAGGCACGGCCGCCTGCCTGGGCCGGCCCAGCGCTGTCCAAACAGCTAAGCGGCGAGCCACAGAGCCCAGGAGGGTGCCAGGCCCGGCCCAGAAAGGAATTCCAGTTATGGCTTGGGCTCAGTTTCCCCCTTCTTCATTTTTTTTTTTTGTGGTGCCGAGGATTAAACCCAGAGGCACTCTGCCTCTGGGTTATACCCCCGCCCCTTTTTAGTTATTTTGAAACAAGGTCTAAGTTACTGAGTTTTGCCAAAATGCCGAGGGTGGGCTCCAACCTGCAATCCTCTGGACTCAGCCTCCCACATACCGGGATTGCAGGCGTGGGCCACCACGCCTAGCTCCCTCCGGCCATTTTTATTCTGGGTTTGGGGGTCTCGCTAAGTTGCTGACGCTGGCCTCGAACTTGCTACGCTCCTGTCTCAGCCTCCTGAATCCTGGATGACAGCATGTGTGTGCTACCAGGCCTGCCCTCCCCAGCCCTCCTGACCTCTGCGGTGGAAACTGAACCCTCCCCGTGGGGCTCACCCTGGCCCCGCGTGATGGGCGCCACCTCCCGGGCCGAGGGCGAGCGGCAGTGGATGCGACCGTCCTCCAGGATGCTCTCGGTCTCAGTGAAGTCTTCGAAGGAGCAGTTGACGCCGGCTGAGAGGTCGGGCACGTTCCAGGCCTGCAGCACCAGCTGGGGCACAGGAGAGCAGGCTGGTGAGCGCCCCGCCCCCACCTCGCAGGCCCCGCCCACCTGCCTATCAGGGTCCTGCCCCTCGCTAGGCCCCGCCCACCCGCCTACAGGCCCTTACCTTGCCAGGCCCCACCCACCTGCCTATCAGGGCCCTACCAACCCCCAGTAGACCCCGCCCACCTGCCTACAGGCCCTTTCCTCGGCAGGCCCCGCCCACCCTGCCAGGTACCGCCCCCACCTCACCAGGCACCACTCACCCCGCCAGGCCCTGCCCACCTGCCTACAGACCCACCACCAGGCCACACCCACTCACTCGCTTATAGGCCCGTCTCGCCAGGCCCCGCCCACCTGCCTGCGGCCCCGCCCTCCCTCGCCAGGCCCCGCCCACTCACCGGCACTTGGGACATGGTGACTGACACGTTGCGAGGCTGCACCGTGAGCTGCACGCACTGCAGCAGGTCCGAGGCGAAGCGCTGGGGCTCCTCTGCCCGCTCGCACGCGTCCTGCCTCGAGCAGCTGCGGTCAGAGGGTGCTGAGGCTGGGTGGGAGGGGGACCCCGAGACCCACGTGGCATCGCCCCAGCCCCCGCAGCATGACCCCAGGGCAGCCAGGAGGTGTGGGGCGGGCGACCCGACTTACGTGCTGTGCAGAACACACCAGCCGCAGTGCGGGTCCCGGGACCCCAGGCACAGCTCGCAGGACGTGTACTGCACGCAGCTCTCCACGGGCACCCGCGTCACCTGCAGGGGCCACGAGACGCTGGCCGGGGCAGCGGCGGCTCTGCCTGGTCCCAGCCCAGCCCCAGGGAGGGAAGCCCGCTGGGCTCACAGAGGCCTCACCCGCCACCGCCTGCGCGTGGCAGGGCCGGGCACCGGCTGGCAGCCCAGGCACCCCGGGCACGTGCTCGTCCGTCACGGGCTGGCTCCTGCCCTCCAGCCCACCCACCTGCTTCTCCGTCATGGCGTAGAGGTAGCGGTGGTCGGGACTCAGGACCAGGTCGCGCAGGATGGGGCTGCCCTCCTGGGCCACCACGCTTTCGTAGGCCAGGGCCGGCCGGCCTCCAGGGTTCGCCAGGTCCACCAGGATCTGTGGCAGCCAGCGAGAGGCCCTGAGCGGGGCTGTGCGGAGCCCCGCTGGCGGCCCCCCACCCCACCCTGTGAGAGCGAGGTTGGGTTCGGAGGGGGCCGAGTGGACGCTCAGGGGTGAGCGCGCCTGTGCAGGCCGCACTCGGGCCCACAGAGCCGGCTCTCAGCCTCAGCGCCCCCGTCTGTCAGCAGAAGCCAGAGCCCGGCCGGGCCCCAGGTCAGCGAGGCGCCAGGACCCAGCACAGGCCGGCCTCTGTGGGTGGAGGGGAGGGCCGGGGGCTTTGGAGCTCTGAGGAACGGGCTTGGGGCGGGGTGGGGAGGCCGGGCCGGAGGCCGCGGCTCATCGGCATGGAAATGTATTCCAAATCCCCAGCAAGCCGGGCGTTAATTAGCCAGCTCCTCTCCTCCGCAGCTAGCAAAAGCCGCGAGTATTTTTAGTTGCTTTTACCAAACAAATGTATTTAATTAACAGAGAGACCCAGGGGGCTTTCCAGAGATGGGACTCGCAGGGCGTCTGCCCGGCTCGCCTGGTCCCACGCACACACGGTCGGGCCGTGCACCAATCCCAGCCTCTGTCCGGCTGGCCCGCCGCTCCGCCGCCTGCCGGGCCGGGGCCTGGGCTCGCACGGGATTCCTCCTCCATGCCGGGCCAGGGCAGGCCTGGGCTTGAAAGCCCAGCTCAGCGCGGGGCGGGGCCGGGTGGCCAGCCAGGGTGGGGCGCTGCGTCTCAGCCAGAGCGGCTGTGGCCGCGGAGGGGGAGGGCCGCATTCCTGAGCACCGGCTCCCCCCACATCCGCTCAGCTGCTCCCCACCAAGCAGGCTTAAGTCAAACCAGACCCGGCAGGGCAGGGCAGGCGGGCAGGGAGGAGGCGCTGGGTCTGCGCGGCTGCGCGGCCGGCCACAGCTTCCAGGCACCAGGGCCAGGGGTAGTCCTTGAAGACCCCCAAGGCTCCCACCTCCAGGTTGGCGGCCAGGGCAAGGTGGTGGGGAGCGGCCGGGAGCCACCATCCGGCCCCACGCACCCCAGCAGCAGCCCCTACGTGCAGTGCACCCCAGCAGCAGCCCCTACGTGCCGTGCCGAGGGGCTCCCTGCCTCAGCTACCCTTCCTGTGAATTGGGAATGAAGACCCCCCCCCCCAGGCAGAGCTATTCCAAGGTCTGAGGCGGTCTAGGGACTCAGAAGGGGGCAGAGTGCGGCAGGTGAGGGGCCTCGGACCCCAAGACTCCGAGCAGGACTAAGCCCAGCCCTCACAGGCCTCTGTGTTTCTGCAGATGCACACAGCAAGACCAGCACCCCAACCTGCACCCCATGCAACCCCCACACCAGCCTAGCAGGCAGACCGCGGCTTGCCCCCCCCCAACAGGGGCGGCATGTGAGCAGAGGCCCGCGGGGCCTCCTGGCCGCCCTCCCACAGCAGCACAGGGCAGGGACAGGTGGCTGCCGGCAGCTGCTGCCCGGGGCACGTGTGTCCAGCTGTCTGAGGGCAGAGGGTGACCCCGGGGACAGGCCATCTGAGGGCGCAGAGTGCAGGGCTCGGGGCGGCCGCGACCCCGGCGACAGCCGCTGTGCTGGGGGGACCCCTTGCACATTGATGGGGCCCCTGTGTGGGCCTCAGGCTGGGAATCGCAGTCCCCACCCTGGACACACCTGGACCACGGCTCCCAGGCTCCAGGGCCCCAGCGGCCTGGCCAGCTTCATCAGACACCCAGGTGGAGGAAACTGCGGCTTGCGGAGGGCCTGGCGGAGGAGCCCAGGACCCAGGTCCCAGCTGCACCAGCGCAGTGGGCCCCAGGGCGGGAGGGCTGGGCACAGGGCAGCCGGCAGGGCAGGCGCAGGGCCAGGGCAGCCTGCGGGCCAGCAGTCCACGTGCCGACACCAGCTGGCTGCGCACGGCCACCCACCTGGAGCCGGCAGCCCCTGGCCGCAGCAGCTGCGTGCTGGCGGAACAAATGTGGCGTGCAGCGTGCTGGACACAGGGGCCACCCGCCCGCCTCTAGCTCTCCCAAGACCATCAGAACCCCCAGCACTGGACCCGCCAGCCCTTGCCTTGAGTCTCTCTGCCCAAACCTGTGGGGGCCATCCAGCCCTGTCCTGGGGGTCCCTACCCCACCCGGGGCTGGTACAGTGGTCTCTGTCCCACTGACCCTCAACTCCAGCTGAGGAGAGGGAATACCCGTGGGTATGGTGGCAGGTCCCCAGAATCCCAGCAATTGGGAGGCTGAGATAGGAGGACGCCGGCCCCAGCAACTTAGCAAGGCCATTTCAAGATAAAAAGTGAAACTTGGCTGGGAGTATATTATATAGCTCAGAGGTCAACCGCCCAGAGGCTCAATCTGCAAAAAACGGGAGGGAGCGGCCAAACCTGACCTCCCACACGGTGTCCCTGATCCTCCCCAGCAAGGGCAAGGCCAGGCCCTAGGCCTCCTGCGCTTTCCTCGGCAGGTCCCCGCAGAGGGAGCCTGGCGCAGGGAGGCCTCGCCCTGGCCGCCGCCCCCATGCCGGGCCAAGCCCTGGCCAACTGCGGGCGGGCAGCTGACAGCCCAGCCAGGTCAGCTGTCCGTCCAGCTCAGAGCCAACAATGGGCCCATTCTCTGGCCAAGGGCAGGCGGGGGCGCCGAGGAGGATGTCTGGGCCATCCAGGCTGTGTGCCAAGGCCGGCACGCGCCCTAGCTGCCCGGAGGCAGGGGGCTGCCCAGCTTGGCCCTGACCCGGGAAGGGGCGAGTTCCCCGGCTCAGCCCACACTGCGAGGATGGCCTCCCTGCGTAGGGGCCCGGCTGAGCTGACTCCTGGCCTCCGGCACTTGGGAAGGGCGCCTGGGGCAGGTATGGGCGTCCCTTTTCGTAGAAGTGGCTGGACATGGCCCCAGGGGGGGTGGCAGCCCCCCCGCCGGCCTCTAGCTCCCTCCGTGACCGCTGCTCGCCCCTGGAAGCCCACCCCGAGCCGGGCAGATCCCGGCCCCCTTCCTGGGTCCCGCTGTCCTCAAAGGCCGGGAGGAATTTGATCCAGAAGGAGCTAGTGACCTCCTCTGGGCAGTAACCAAACAATTAAAACACCGTTTGCAGGAGCCCCGACGGCTGTAACTGGGCCACACACACCTGACCGGGGCGAGGGGGGGGGGTCCCCCAGAAGTCCTGTTGTCCTTCCCCCACTTCCAACACACATCAAGGCCGGGCCCTGCGGCCAGGCTGCCTCGCCAGCCCGGGGCCTGCCCGGGCAGCTTCTCAGACCCTGGTCTCTATGGGGAGAGCTGAGGGAGGACATGGGTTTCCACCCAGGGGCAGGAGGAGTGGTGGCCTGCTGGCCCGGAAGCCACACACACTGGACAGTGTGATGGCAGAGCTCCCCCCCCACCCCGCCAAGCCACACGGCTCTGCCCGGAACGCGGGGGCCACACTGAGAGCAGCTTGGGTCCCACTGGGCACCACCCACCCAAAGGTTCTGGGACCCTGGACTCCAGAAAGAGACACCCTCAGACCGCCTGGGGAAGACACGGCCCCCACACGCAGGAGGCCGATGGCCCGGGCCCGTCCCACCAACGATCAGGCCGCGTCCCCGCGCGTAGCCAGCTCGGGATCGACTTGACACCCTCAGCTGGGTTTCAGGGTGCTGCTCCAGTGCAGCACGTCAAGGACGTGTACAGGGCCCAGACCCTCCAGCGGGCTGCAAGGTCCACGCACCCAGACCGTGACGCTTTATAAACCGAGGTCAGCGCCCGGCACCCGGCTGTCATCTTGGTACTGGGGAGGCTGAGAGCGGAGGCTGGCAGGTTGGAGCCCGGCCTCGGCAACTCGGCAAAACCCTTAGCAACTGAGTGAAACACTATTTTGAAATAAAAATATAAAGGCCGGGCGTGGTGGCGCACACTCGTCATCCCCGCGCTCGGGAGGCGGAGACAGGAGGATCGCGCTGGCTTAAGAGACCCTGCTTCCAAATAAAAAGTTAAAAAACAGGTCTGGGAGTGTAGCCCGTGGGAGTGTATCCCAGAGGCAGAAGGGCTTCCAGGAACCCCAGTATCACCAAAATAAATAAATAAATAAATAAATAAATAAAAATATAAAAATGGCTGAGGGCGTCGCTCAGAGGTAGAATGCCCCTGGGTTCAACTCCCAGTACTAAAAACGGGATGAGCCAGCAGGGTTTCCCAAAGGAGCGATCTCACTCAGACGCTGCCGTGTGGGTTCCCCGGGACGATGGAGGCTCAGGCAGCCGGCTTCCCCTGCAGCCCGGCAGGGTCGCCAGAGCGCGGGGCTGTGCCCGGGGCGGCTGTGACGAGGGCCCTCCCTGCCTGCGCCAGGGGCCTGCTATCTGCCCCACGGGGGCACAAGGTGCCCTGGGCGGCCTCACAGGATTCAACCAGGGGCACCTTGGGAGCTCTGGGCCGCCCGGGGCTGGGCGGTGGTCCGAGGTGGAGGGGCAAGTGGCGGCCGCTCTGGGGACCCGGGGGGCAGGGCCCCCCCAGCCAGCCCCGAGCCGTTCAAGTTGGCAGGCCTTAAATTAATCGGCTACGATTTTACACAACAGTCCTGGCAGCGCCTGGCCCTGGGCCAGCCCAAGTCCCTGGGGTTCGCTGATGCCGTTTAAAGCTCGGGGAAGGGCCGGGCCTGGGAAAAGCGGGGAGTGGCCAGCCGGCAGCGCCGGGGTTGGTGGGCTGGGGGCCGAGGGTCCCCAGGGCCCAGCCTCCAGGCAGCTCAGCAGGCAGGGATTTCAGACAGCGCAGGCCAGAG
Organism: Muscardinus avellanarius; assembly: GCF_963383645.1. Classification (NCBI taxonomy): domain Eukaryota; kingdom Metazoa; phylum Chordata; class Mammalia; order Rodentia; family Gliridae; genus Muscardinus; species Muscardinus avellanarius. Next base: position 15,432,563 of record NC_137808.1, on the reverse strand, counting down.
CTCAGGGCCGCAGGGGGGGGATGGCCTCTAGGTGAACATGGAGGTAGGAGAGGGAGGCCAGGCAGCCCAGGCCACCCAGCAAGGATGGCGGGGTGGGGACTAGGGATGTGGGACTGACTGCCTGGAGGCCCAGCCAGAGACCCAGTGCCGGGGCCCGTGGGCGTGAAAGGGCCAGGGCGGCGCGGATGCTGGCCACGCCTGCTGATGTGAGACCCAGCTCAGTGGGGCCCAGAGGTGCGCCCTTGAGCCCACAGTGGACAGCCCAGCCCGCTCCAGCCCAAGGTCCAGCTGCAGAGACCCCGCGGGTCAGCAGCCCCGGGTGGGAGCAGGCAGGGGCCTCAGAGCCCCAGGCTGGTGCAGAGAGCCTGGGTCGCTGAAGTGGGGCCTGGCAGGAAGAGCAAAGCCCCTGGTGCTGGCAACACGGCCATGGCCGCCCCGGGCCTCAGTTTCCTGATCTGTCAGAGGTTGGCCGTGGCACCTGAAGAGTTCACTAAGGGCAGGAGTCTGTCTGCCAGAGGCCACACAGCTAAGGAGAGGAGACTGGAAATGGACTCCAAACGCAGCCATTCATATGCCCCCGGGGTGCAAGAGGCCACCTGTGGGCGTGAACAAGGGGTGGGTCTGAGGTTTCCCAGACCCTCAGGACCGGGCAGATGGTTCAGGTACAAAGGGGCGCGTGTTGGTCAGGCCTGCTGGCACACACCTATCATCCCAGTACTTGGGAGGCCGAGACAGGAGGATCGCAGAATGGAAGCCAGCCTCAGCAACTCAGTGAGAGCCTTGGCAACCAGTAGACTCCATTTCAAAATTAAAAAATAAAATAGGGCAGAGGTATAGCTCAGAGGTACAATAACCCCGGGGGTTCATCCTCCATTATCAAAAGAGGGGGAGGGGTGGCGCATTCGGCGGTCCTGCGCTGACCTGACCGGGAGGGCGAGACACATCGGGCTCAACGGAGCTGCAGACCCAACTCCACAACCGAGCAGACACCCCAGAAACGGAGCCGTCCACTCACGGCCCCCAACCCACACGTGTCCGGGGCTGGACTAGCCGGTGCCCACGGCAAGGGCCGGCCAGGGTCAGACAGCGCGAACTGGCCACGGGGCCCACCCTCGGCAGCTGGGCGAGACCCTGGTTCAAAATAAAAATGGCAGCCGGGCGTGGTGGCGCACGCTCGTCATCCCCGCGCTCGGGGGGCGGAGACAGGAGGATCGCGCAGGTTCGAAGCCAGCCGCGCGCGCTGGCTTAGGAGACCCTGTTTCCAAATAAAAATGTAAAAATAGGTCTGGGAGTGTAGCCCGGAGGTAGAAGGGCTTCCAGGAACCCCAGTACCACCAAAAAATAAATAAATAAATAAATAAAAATGGCAAAGCAGATGAGGCCTGGGGGCGTGGCCCTGCCTCTGGGCTACACCCCAGGAGGGAAAGGGGGCGTTCCCATTCCCAGGAGCCCTAGCTGGGCGCAGGCCTGGGCGGCACAGGACCGCTCCTAGCTGAGGGGACCTGCCTTCCCCAGGCCCCGCGCCGCGCCCCGGCTCGAAGGCCTCCTTGGTAAGGCACGGCTGGGCCTGGCGGTGGAGGGCCAGACAGCCCAGCAGGGCCCCAGCGCGGCACCGCTGCCCGGGTCCTTCACTTCACAGGCGTGGTGGTAAAACCCGCAGGACCCCGGGCACCCCAGCCCCGAGCGCGGACACCGGGCTCTTCTCGTGGACAGACAAGCCGAGGCTGGGGCAGGCTTCCAGCAGAGACAGAGACCCCGGCCGCTCCACGCCAGCCCGCGCCTGGCAGGCACACGCGGCCGCCCCGTCGCCCCTCCCTTGGCCCCGGTGAGCGCCACCTCCTCCAGGCCGGCGGCTGGCCACTGCCCACGGCTCAAGAGACACCCCGTCCCTCGGCCCGAGGTCACAAGAACCCCAGATCCCTCAGCAAGCCTGGCCCCTCCTCGCAGCAGATGGGGCCTCCCAACACCCCGCCCCGGCCCGGCCCCAGTCCCACCTTGCGGATGCGGCCGCTGCGCGTGCCCGCGAACACCACGGTGCGGCCCCGGTAGTCGTAGGCGGCCACAGCGGTCAGGCCGTCGTCCTTGTCCACGAACAGAGGCGTGCCTTCGATGGTGACCGTGCCCCCCAGCGGCTGGTTAAAATCCTGGCCGCAGAAGTCGTCATCAATCTGCAGGGGCTTCGGGGGGGAAGACAAGCGTGAGCGCACCTGTGTGTTGTGCTGGGGGCGTGGCGGCACCCCGCATCCGAGCTACGCCCCAGCCCTGCTGGATTTATTTTTACTTTGAACACGGCCTCATTAGGTTGGTGAGGCTGGCCTCCGACCTCTACTCGATTTTAGGCATGCAACCACCCTGCTCAGCTTAGGATTTTTTTTTTTTTTTTTGGTTTTTGGTCCTGGGGATGGAACCCAGGGCCTCAAGCATCCCAGGCAAGCTCTCTATCCGAGCTAAGCCCTGATCACACAGGAGTCAGCCGTAGACCCACAGCCCCAGCCCCAGACAGTATGATTTGGGGTCAAGGGTTCCTGGGCTCGTTTCACGCACAGAGAAACCGAGCTCTGCCGGGCCACCCCAGGCCCACGCGAGCATGCCCCGAGGGGCCCATCCCCCTCCAACCACCAACCTGGCCCCGCAGCCAGCCTCTGGGGGAAGGAAGGGACCCCAAGTGCCATGGTGATGGGGGAGGCTCTGAGTGGGGCCTGGGAGCACAGTCCTTCCCCTGGCAGGGTGGGGGGTGGCCAGCTGGGTGAGGCGCCGCATAGCTGGGGCCTCAGTACTTGGGAGGCTGAGACAGGAGGATCATAAGTTTGAGGTCAGCCTCAGCAACACGGCCTGCCCTCGGCAGCTTAGTGAGACTCTGCTTCAAAATGCAACCTGAAACTGGGGTGGAGCTCAGAGGCAGATGCCCCTGGGTTCATTCCTTAGTACCAAAAAGAAAAAGAGAAAAAGGCCGGCCCCCCAGAGGATTAGGGACAGGCATGGCTTATATAGAAAAGGAGGGGGAAGCCTGATCCCAGCACTTGGGAGGCCGAGCCAGGAGGACCACAGGTTGGAGGCCAGAGCCAGCAACTCGGTGAGGCTCTCAACAACCTAGTGAGACCGAGGGGCCGGGGCTGTAGCCCGGAGGCAGGACGCCTGGGCATTTAACCCCAGCGCCACAGCGGGACAACAGCATGAGGCGGCCGGGCGCCGCGCACGTCCGGGGGGCCGAGGGAGCCTCGCTCAGTACCCAGAGGTTCCGGAGGTGCCGGAGGATGGGCCGGGCCTCGGGGAGCAGGAGGGCGTGCGGGGAGAGGCCCTGCCTGGACGAAGCGGGTGCGACTGGGAACGGCCCCAGAGGGCCATGGGGCAGAGGGGACCTCGGGGAAGCGCGGCCGGCCCCTCCCAGCCTCAGTTTCTCCAGGCATCCCCTCAAAGCCCCAAGTGTGCAATGGCCGCAGATGTGAGGGGGGGTGGGGGCAACGGGACCCCTGCCTGCCCGCTCTGCCCGCGACAGGGACTGCCCCTGGCATCCCAGGAATTGGGAGGCCGAGACAGAAGAATCGGCAGCATCGCGGGTTCGAGGCCAGCCTCAGCAACTTAGCAAGACTCTCGGCAACCTAGTGAGACCCTGTTTCCAAGTCAAAATTAAAACAAGGCTGGGGGAGTGGAGCTTGGAGGTAGAATGCCCCGACAAAAATTAAATAATAAATAGATAATAAATAAAATATAAATAATAAATTAAAAGGGCTGGGAGTGTGGCTTAAAGGTGGTACATGTACTACAAAATATAATAAAGTAAGCTGGGCGTGGCGGCGCACGCTTGTAATCCCAGCATCACTGGAGGCTGAGAAAGGAGGATCGTGGTTCGTGGACGGCCTCAGTACTGAGTGAGGCCCTGAGCAACTTAGTGAGACCCTGTTTCAAAATAAAGAATAAAAAATCGGTTTGGGAGGCTGAGACAGGAGGATCACGGTTTGCGGACAGCCTCAGCAACCAAGCAAGGCCCTCGGCAACTTCATGAGACCCTTTTTCAAAAAAAGAAAAGAAAGAGCCGGGCGTGGTGGCGCACGCTTGTCATCCCAGCACTCCGGAGGCTGAGACAGGAGGATGGCGCAGGTTTGCAGCCAGCCTCAGCAACTTAGTGAGACCTTGTTTCCAAATAAAATATAAAACAAGGGCCGGGGGGGGCGTAGACCAGAGGTAGAAAAAGCCCCTGGGTTCCACCCCCCACCCCCAGTACCACCAAAACAAAACAAAAACAAAACAAAAAATAAAACTTAGGACTGGGGGCGTGGCTCAGAGGTAGAAAAAGCCCCTGGGTTCCATCCCCAGCACTGCAATAAATAAATAAATAAATAAATAAATAAATAAATAGGACAAAATACTAAAGTGGGCTGGGGACCTCGGGGGGAGGTAGAATACGCCTCGGTTAACTTGCCGGCCGTGTGGGGCTGTGTGACCCCGGGGGGGGGGCCGCCGCCGGCGATGGCGGCAGACGGCGATGGCGGCAGACGGCGAGGGCGGCAGACGGCTCACCGAGTTGATGCAGCCCAGCTCCTTGTTGAGCAGCCAGGGCAGCGAGAGCTTGCCCTCGCCGCGGTAGCACGACTGGATCCGCTCCTTGATTTTCTCCTTCATGGTCCTGAGCGTGAACAGGCAGAGCGCCGACTCCTTGGGCGGCTTCACGCGGTTCTTCTGGCCCTGCGCGAACACCGTGAACAGCACCTCCTCGCCCTCGGCCAGGCCCAGCTGGCGCGCCAGGGCGCGGCCCGGCCGGCTGAGGTAGGCGTCCTGCACCAGGCGGTACTCCACGCCCGCCTGCTCGCAGCCGATGGGGAACTCCACGTACGAGTAGAACTTGGGGTCGTCCACGCACAGCCGCACGATCTTGGACGTGAAGAAGTGCTCGCCCGCGGCGTCGGGCGAGGTCAGCTGCGTGTCCAGCTGCAGCGTCAGGTAGTACACGAACTGCTCGCTGCGGAAGCTGTACACGTAGTAGATGTCGAAGGCCGGGAACTTGGACAGCGTGTCCGACGGGATCTTCAGCTGCGAGGACACGAACTCGTCCTGGTAGACGAAGCCGAACATGTCCGCGTCCTCCTCGTTGGCCATGAGCCGGCGGCTGGACAGCGTGGGGAAGTACTCGGACTTGCCGTCGATGGGCGTGCCCACGAACAGCTTGGCCTGGCCCTGGCCCGGCGGCCCGGCGATCAGCACGCCGGCCATGCTGCCGGCCTCGCGCACGCTGGACAGGTAGTGTTCTTTGCGGTGGTGCGGCTCGCCCAGCTTGAACAGGTCGTCCAGCCGCAGGAACTGGCAGATGCCCTGGGACGCGCTGCCGCAGGCCAGCAGCCGGTTGGCGGCGTAGTCGAGCAGCAGCAGCTTGTTGACGTTGTCCGTGCTGCCCAGGCCGTGCGGGCACGACTGCACGCTGGGCGGCGGGTAGCACTTCTCGTTGTCCTCCACCGGGCCCGTCACGTGGGCCCGCAGCAGCGTCAGGTTGCTGGACAGCTTGTAGATGCGGTTCACGGCGCCCACGTACACCTCGCCTGTCTGCTCGTGCACCACCAGGTGCGTGAGGCCCCAGTCGCCGGCCGCGAAGGTGCGGAAGGCGGGCTGCGCGCCCCCGGGCCCGGCCGCCACGCCGCCCAGCAGCAGCAGCAGCAGCAGCAGCAGCAGCAGCAGCGGTGGCGGCGGCGGCGGCATGGGGATCGCAGGTGGCCGCGGCATGGCCGGCGTTCAGGTCCTGCTGGGGACAGCCTCAGGGGGCCCGGAGCCTCGGCCCTGGAAGAAAGGAAGGGACATGAGCCTGGGCGGCGCGCGTGAGCAGTGGGGAGCGTGGCCGCGCCCCGCTTCACGAGCTGGCCGTGTGGACCCTGAGGGGGCGCCGCATGCTGGACGCTGCTCTCCTGCGGACAGGCATCTGGGACCCCTGCTGACACCCCCAACTTGGGCTGCAGGGCCCTCTTGGCTGTGACTTGGGGAGCAAGACTCCTGCCTGAGCCCCCGAGCTCCTGCTCCCAGGGTAGGGACACCCTGCTCGCCTCGGGGTGCTGGGGACAGTGGGGCTCTTGTCACCTGCGGAGCCTGACGGGGACGAGCTTGGTGCTCACCTGTGCGACCCTCCTCTGGATCCCAGTGTGGGCCGGCGCCCCCCACTCCCCCGCCTCGCTCTCCAGCCCCAAGGACCGGGCACACGCCCCACGCAGGGGCCCCTCAAGGATCCCACAGCCTGCGGCCACGGGGCCCACAGCATGGCCGCTCTGCGCAGGCTGGGCCCAGCTGAGGGCTGACCAGGCGTATCTAGGAGCCGGGCTGGGAGCACCCAGCCAAGGGGCACCCCGCGACCTGCCCTCTCCAGCCCGCTCCAGCCCTACCCATCGGTGGCTGAGCAGACCTGCGTGCCCTGCTGGCCCAGAGACTCACTACGCACAGGTGCCAGGACCAGCACGCCGCTCACGCTTGATGGCCCCATGCGGCCAGCCGGGCCCCGGGCCTCACCCTGCCATGCCCCTGAAGCAAGACCCAAGAAGCAGCTCGGACCCCTTCTTCCTTCCTTCTTTCTCTCTTTTTTTCCCTGGTGGTTCTGGGGATCGAACCCACGGGTATCTGCATCAAAGTTACACCCCTGGCCTCCAACGCCCAGCTGGGCCACTTTTCTGCCCTGCATGTGAGGTTGCTGCTGCCCCCGAATACTGGCATGACCCTCAAACGCTGCTGTGACCCCTCCTGCCTCTGAAAAGTCTTGCCTCCCCCAACGCAGCAGCTGGGCCAGAGCCAGGCTTTCATGACTTGGCTGTGCGGCCCTGAATCCATACTCCCCTTCCCTGCCTCAGTTTCCCCATCTGTAAGGGGGGGGGTGAGAGCTCCACTCCCTCTCTTGTGCATAAAAGCGGGAAGGCAGCGGCCTGCCTCAAGACTCCAGCAGCCGTGGGCCCCAGGTCTGCGGGGGCCCTCAGCCCACTCTGCGGCTGAGCCCCGGGTGTATGCAGACCTGGCCAGGGGACACAGGCCTTCCCCTGGTCTCCGAGGCCCCGCTTCGCCCCGGGGCCTGGGCTGAACTGGCACAGGACCTAGGATGGCTTCTGTCACTGTCCCCCATGCGGCCCTGATGGATGCGCGGGGCCTGGGTCTTTCATACTTTATCCTGTCCCCCAAAACCAAGGCTGGGGTCCTGGAGCGCCCAGCAAATACACGTGAATGCTGGGACACGTGGAGGGCTGGGCTCCTCCCTGTTCCCCACGCCCTGCTCAGTGTGTGGGGAAACTGACGCGCGGGGAGGCAAAAGCTTTGGCTGGAATGGGGGGGCAGGATAGGTCCGCAGGACCCCTCCCTGCAGACACCACCCCAAGAATGGCAGCCTGGGGACGCGCCACCCCCCCCCCTCACAAGCCCCAGGCGCAACAGGGAGCCAGGGAACAGGTTCCTGGCCAGGCAGAGAACTCCAGAGCAAACACAAATTGCTCTGTTTATCAGTTCAAAGCAAGCCTGCACTTACCAGGGGCTGGGCGCTCCCCTCCTCCGGGATAATTACACACGTCTTAGCGCAATTACGGGCCCTACTTTTTATATTAAACGGGAGGGACCCGCAGAAGAGCAAACTCCAGCCCAGCCCAGGCCGCTGCCCCACCTCCCAAGGAGGCTGCTGGGGAGATGGGCCCAGGGGCGCTGGCCAGGAGAGGGGCACCCAGCCCGCGGTGGGCCAGCTCCCGCACCTCAGAGACACAAGCTCCAGGGCTTAGCCGATCCAAGGTCACCCAGCTAGAGCTACAGAGAAGGGTCCAAACTCAGGGCTCCTACGGAGACCTGGACGGCCAGGCCATGCATTGGGCCTTGGTTTGCCCAGGAAAAACTGTCCAGAGCTGGGCCCGGGGGACCAGGCTGGGCTGGGGAGGGAGGCCACTGTGGCCTGCAGCAGCTCCCCCGGGGCCTTTCCACCTGTCTGGGACAAGTACACGGGAGGCCCAGGGAGGCCGTGCAGACGGGGCAGGGGCCGGCTGCCTTTCCCAGCAGGGACAGTGGGCCGTGCAGGGCCGAGTCAGAGCCAGACCAGGAGTGCAGAGCTGGTGCTGGGCGTGGAGCCAGGGACGGAGGCCCTAGCTGTAGGCGGTGGGCAGGTGGGGGCGCGGCACACAGCGCTGGGTCCCCTTCCCGGGCCTTCCCACCCAGAGAAACAAGGCCTCGGAGTCCCCCTCAAAGAGGGAAAGCCCACTCCCCGTGCCCCCACCCTGGGTCTTTTGGGGGCTTGGGGGGACCAAGAAGAGGCTGCCACCTGACCAGCAGCTTCCCGTCAGCCACTGGGGCAGAGGGCTGTCCTAGTCCCCACTACCTGCCCTTTCAGAGGCCCCAGGATGTGGTCCAGGGGGCCGCTCCCCACCGGTCCTATGGGACCAGGATCTGCAGACTTTGAAGGGTGCCCTCTCCTCCTGGCCGGCTGCTCTGGGCATGGGGGGCCTTCCTGGGGACCCCAGGGGTCCAGCAGGGGGTGTGTGCCTTCTGTCCAGGCTTGACCCCACCCCCGGAGCACACAGGGCAGTCACCCCAGAGCCGCCAGCCTCAAGGCCGACCCAGGCCTCCCTCCACCTGCGCTGTCCCCGCGGCTGACAGGCCTTTCCTGGGCCTCAGGATGCTGAGCTGCGGCAGCCATCCTCTCCTGCACACCCCAAACCGGGGGTGCCGAGGGGGCCCGGGGCACCCCGGAGCACCAGAGCCGCAGAGGCCGAGCCCCACCCGCAAGGACGGGGAAGCGGGGCCGCCAGAGGTGCCGGGCAGGGCGGCGGAGGGCCAGCGGGCCGCGGGAGCCGGGCCGAGGGGGCAGTCTCGGCCACGTCCCCTCCCCCAACACACACCCCTTTCTTTCAAGGGGCGTGGCCCCGGCACCCCGCGGATGAGCCGGAGGCGGCTCGGGGCGCTCCGCACCCCTCGGAGACCCCAGCCCCCGATCGGGGCTGCACCGGGGGTCCGGCAGCGGGCGGGGGGGCCTCCCGGGGTCCGCGCTGCCCTTCGGGGGGGGGGCAGCCCCCCGAATCCGCCGCCGCGCACGCCAGGCCCGGGCCGGCCGGGCGCCGTGGGAAGAAGCGCGGAGGGGCGCGGGCGGCGGGGGCCCGCTGGGGAGCCCCCCGCCCCGGCCCGGCCCGGCCCGCCCCGCACCGCCCCCTGGCGCGGCCCGGCCGGCGGGGAGGACCGGCGGGAGCACGGAGGAGGAGGCGGCGGCGGGCGGGGCCGCGATCCCCGCCGCGGGGCCGGGCGGGCGGGCGGGGGCCGGCCGCGGCCTCGGGGCCGCAAACTTTCTCCCCGCGCCGCCGCCGGGGCGCCCGCGGGAGGACCGCCGGGAGGACCGCCGGGAGGACCGCCGGGAGGACCGCGCCGCGCCCCGCGCCCGGCCCGCCCGCGGGAAAGTTGCGCCCAGACTCACCCGCCGCCCCGGGGCGCGCCCCGCCGCCGGCCATCGCCGCCCGCCCCCCGCGGGGCCGCCCAAGCCGCGCAGGCCGCCCAGGCCCAGGCCGCCGCCGCCGCGCCCGGGCTCCGCTGCGTGGCCGCCGCCGCTGCCCAGCATGAATGGGCGCCGAGCGCCGCGCGGCTGCGGACCGGCCTCGCTCTCGCCGCCCGCGGAGCGCCGCGCACTGCGCATGCGCCGCGGAGGGGCGGGGCCGGGGGCGGGGCCGGCGGGGCGGGGCCTGCGGCGGCGGCGGCGGCCTCCAGAGGGCGCTGTGCCCCGCGCCGCGCGCACGCCGGGGCCCACCGCCGCCTTCAAAGGGCGACGCCGCCGCTGCGGCCCCGGCTCCGCGGGGCGCTCGGGGTCCCGGGCACCGGGGCCGGCCGAGCCCAAGGGCGCCCAGGCGGGGCGAGGCCTTGGGGGGCCCGCCCCAGGAGCGCAGTCTTGAGCCACGGAGGGTAAACTGAGTCTGCAGGCAGCAGTCGCCCCCAGGACCTGGGCGATCGGCCCCTGCGCGGTGCACCTGCCAGGGCTGCGCCCCGAGACGCCCTCGGGAAGGGCTCGGGTGCACCCCGAGACAGAGGGGAGCCCCAGGGCGGTGCTGGGGCGGCCTGGCTGCAGCCCCCACCCACAGCTTCCGTGCAGGGAGCGCCCAGCAGCTCTCTGGGGAGAGCGGCCCGCCTGCCCAGCTCCAGCCGGCCTTCCTCCCCGAGCCCTGTCCTTCCTCCCTCCCCTGACTTGTCCCGGGTGTGGCCGCTTGCAGCCATCTCCCACAGTGCCGGGTGCTTTTGTGTGGGGCTTTCTAGAAACAGGATGGCCTCGGAAGCCGAGCTCCTCGCCAGAGATGCACCGCTGGCTCTGGGCAGCTTGTGTCCACCACGCCCCACTCTGAGCCCTGGTAAATACAGGTGCAGCGGCTTGACACATCTGGACTCAGGTGGGGTGCCGGAGCAAGGGGTGTGTGGCCCTAGCAGATACAACAGGGTGTTCTGAAAGAGGGCCCCGGGTCGCTGGGACGGTGCGCCAAGGGGCCTCGTTCAGAAAACGAAGACCGTCGTGTCTGTTTTATTGCCAGGCTAGTGGTTGGGACTGGTTTTTCTTGTTTTTTTTTTTTTTTTTTTTTTTTTTTTTGGTTGTAATACTGGGGATTGAATGCAGGGGCCTTCTGCCTCCAAGCTATACTCCCTGCCCATATTTTATTTTATTTTATTTTTATTTATTTATTTATTTGGTGGTACTGGGGTTCCTGGAAGTCCTTCTACTTCTGGGCTACACTCCCAGACCTAGTTTTACATTTTTATTTGGAAACAGGGTCTCCTAAGCCAGCGCGCGCGGCTGGCTTCGAACCTGCGCGATCCTCCTGTCTCAGCCTCCTCCTGAATACCGGGACTCCAGGCGTGCACCAGCATGCCTGGCCGACTCGGCCTCCCAGTCCTGGCACTGCAGGCACCGGGGCTCCAGAGACTGACCTTCTCGGGGCCTCCCCGGGAGGGAAGCGTTGCCTGCCGCCGGCCTGCACCCACTGCGGCACCCAGTGTGTTCTGAGGCCGAATAACCGTGTAATTGGTTCATACGTCGGGCAGTCAAACTTTGGCAAATATGTTTTTCATAATTAGTTGATGTTTATTTAGCAGGAATAACCAGCCCATTAAATTTAATGAGGCAGGTGATCGCGTCTGAGGTGGAAACGCGTTTCCTTAGGAGCTCTGCTCCGCCTGGTCCTGGGGCTGGGAGGTGCTGCGGCTTGCCTGCGCCCCAGGGTGGGAGCCCCATCCCGGGGAGAGGGGGCCCAGGCGCCAACCCGGCCACCCGCACAGCACACGCCCCTCTCTGTCTCTGGTGTCTACTTCCTCCTCTTATTTATTTATTTATTTATTTATTTATTTATTTATATGTTTTTGCAGTGCTGGGGATGGAACCCAGACCTTCACACATGCTAGGCAACCGCTAACCACCAAGCGGCATGCCAGCTCCTATAGAATTTATTTATATTTAGTATTTTTTGTGGTACTGGGAGGTGGAACCCAAGGGGCTTTTCTACCTCTGGGCTAATCTCCCAGCCCAAATTTTTATACTTTATTTGGAAACAGGGTCTCACTAAGTTGCTGAGGCTGGCTTCGAGCCTGTGCGATCCTCCTGTCTCGGCCTCCCAAGTGCGGGGATGACAAGGACTAGGAGGAGGAGGAGGAGGAGGAGGAGAAAGAGGCTGAGGAGGAGGATGAAGAGGAGGAGGAGGAGGAGGAGGAGGAAGAGGAGAATGAGGAGGAGGAGGAGGAGGAGGAAGAGGAGGAGGAGGAAGAAGAGGAGAAAGAGGCTGAGGAGGAGGATGAAGAGGAGGAGGATGAAGAGGAGGAGGAGGAGGAGGAGGAGGAGGAGGAGGAGGAGGCCCAAGAAAGAGCCTGGGTTCTGCGTGGCGCCCTCAGCAGGGGCTGGTGGGCAGGGCCTGCAGGGGTGCTGTGGTGGTAGGTTCACCTGGGTCCTGGGCAGGGAGGCAGGCCGAGCCCGTGGGCCACCTGCGGCCACTGTCTGGCAAATCCTGCAGCCGGTGTGGTCCCGTGGAGCCCCCTCTGCCCTCAGGCAGCCCCGACCTGCTGGCCCCTGGTTCCCAGGGAACCCCGCAGGTGCTGCGGGCCGGGCCATGGCGAGGAGGCGCTTGCAGGAGCCGGAGCGGGAGCCGGAGCCGGGCCAGTGGACAGGAGCTGAGGATGGCGGGTCAGAGCGAGCTGGGCAGGTCGGGCAGCGTCTGGCCCCAGTGTGTGCACTGGGCAAGTCTCCCCGTTTCATTTCTCAGCCAGGCCCCCGACCCCAACGGACACCCACATTGGGGGGACGGCTCCAAGTTGCTTCGGGGAGTTCGGGAAGCGGGCCCCCGCCCTGGCAGACAGAGGCTGAGTTGGGGGGGGGCATCTCAAAAGGCCGTGGGAAGATGGCTGTGGTATCACTTAATAAGCCAGGGAAGCCGGGTGTGGAGGTGCACACCTGTCACCCCAGTACTTGGGAGGCCGAGGCAGGAGGATCGCAGGTAGAAGCCAGCCTCAGGAACCTAGCAAGACCCAATTTCCAAACCAAAATAAAAAGGGCTGGGGCATCGCTTGGCATAGCCCCTGGGTTCAATGCCCAGCACCTCCAAAAAGTGGGGGCTCAGACCCAGTCACCCTTTAGCCCCCCCACAACCGCCCCTGCCTTTCTGCAGAACATCTCCCTCTTTGTAGTCTGTCTGTTCTGATGGTGCCGGGGCACTCTGCTCCGAGCTCCCTGGCCAGCCCTATTTTGTTTTTCATTTGGAAACGGGTTCGCTAAGTCGGGGAGGCTGTCCTCGAACCTGCGATCCTCCAGTCCTGGGGCTCTCAAGTCCTGGGATGACAGGCACGCGCCTCCACCGCTCCTGCCCTCTGTCCCCAGGCGGTTGTGCTGAGTCAAGCTGGAGCCGCCTGCCCCTGCCTGGCTCTGGGGAGATCTGGGGTCACGTGGAGCCAGCAGGGATCCAGAGACCCGCTGGCTGCGGGGCCCAGGTCGGGACCACAGGCGCCCAGCCCCAGGTGCCTCCGGGTCGCCTCAAGCTTTTTCGTTTTTGGTGCTGGGAATTGAACGCAGAGGCATTCCCCAGCCCTATTTTATTTTATTTTATTGTTTTGTTTTGAAAAAGGGCTTCACTAGGTTAATGAGAGTCTCACTGCTTGCCAGGGCTAGCTACAAGCCTGTGATCCCCCTGCCTCAGCCTCCCAAGCACTGGGATTACAAGTGTGTGCCACCACACTTGGCTTCGCTTTTTAATTTTTTTTTTCCCCCCCCTGGTGCTGGGGGTAGAACCCAAGGGCATTCTACCTCCGAGCTACAACCCCAGCCCTATTTTTTTTTTATTATTATTCTTTATTTTGAAACAGGGTCTCACTGAGTTGCAAAGGGCCTCACTAAGTAGCTGAGGCTGTCTTCAAACCGCGATCCTCGTATCTCAGCCTCCCAAATGCTGGGATTATAAGCGTGTACCATCACGCCTCACTGCTTTTTTAAAATTTTTAATCAATCAGTTAATTTTTTGGTACTGGGAATGAAACCCTGGGGCCTTCCACCACTAGCCCTTTTTACTTTGAGATACAGTCTTGCTAAGTTGCAGTGGGCCTCTCTGAGTGGGAGGCGATCCTTCTGTCAGCCTCCCAAGCACTGAGATGCCAGGTATGTGCCCGGGCTGGCTTCCACCCAGCTCCCGGGGATGAGGCCAGATAGAAAGTTCTGGGGAAGCCGGCCTGCCCCGCTCCGTGCCCAGAGAGAGCCAGCTCCCCTCCTCGTCCGGCTCCTACCTGCTCAATTCCGTGGAGTCCCGCATCTCCACGCCAGGCCGGCCCGAGGGCCCTGGCTCTGCGTCCCCGGGGTCCGACAGCGGGCTGGACAGAAGGGCAGCAGTGACCGCGTGCTGAGGACCAGAAGACTGAAAACCAAGACATTCGTTTTATTTGCTTTTGGACGTGGCTTGGGCGGCCCCGGTGCGCAGGGCCGGCAGGAGGCGGCCCGCCCGGGGCCTGGGGCGCGGACGCTGCTCCTGCGGGTGGTCCCTCCTCGCTGGGAATGACGGCTGCTCTCAACCCTGCAGAAGGAAGGGGTCGGGTCAGGGATCGCCGAGGTGCCAGCCCCGCACCCCCAGGCCCACTCCAGCCGAGGACAGAGCGGATCCGCGGGCGTCCAGGAGGCGAAGCCTGCCCCCTGGCCACCGTGTCCCAAGCCGTGTCTGAGCCACCCTGGTTACCAACGTCGCCATTGTTATTAGTGGTGCCGGGGCTTGAACACCCAGGGGTCTCTGCCGCCAAGCTCCACCCCAGCCCTGGGTTATTTTTTATTTGGAAACCAGGTCTCACTCGGTAGCTGAGGCTGGACTCCGAACTGCGGTCCTCCAGTCAGCCTCCCCGACAGCAGCATGACAGGTGAGTGCCCCCACGCCTGGTTCCCCGCAAGTCCCCAGGCAGCCAGCGGTGGCTTGCGGGACCTGAGATCTCCCGGGAGAGGGAGGCCGCCGAGGGAGGCCCGCGGGCTCACCTTGTGGGCGGCGCTCACGCAGTGCTGGTAGGCCTTCACCAGGTCAGAGCACAGCAGCACCTCCTGCAGGTGGTCGCGGTAGCAGCGGAGGATCTGGGCCTGCAGCCCCGAGCACACGGGCTCCACCCTGCGGGGCCTGCAGGAGGACCAAAGCGGGCTGGACTCGCGTTAGCTCGACCCCCAGGAGCCGGACACCAGGCTCATTCCTGAGCCCATCGGGGTTCGGGGGACCCAGTCTAGGAATCAGAGCAGGCGGCAGGGGGCGTAGGCTCGTGCGGCAACAAACAGATGCCCAGCGGACCGGAGTGTGGGCCCGGGCTCCACGCCAGCCAGGCTCCGTCCTGGAGGGTGGGGAAGGGCCCAGGGGGCAGCGGCCCCTCCAGCTGCGCCCAGGCCGGCCTCCTTCCGGAGCCTTTCTGCCTCTGGTCTCCCTGGGACTCTGAGTATGTGACCTACACAAATCATGTTGATTGGCTCACACAATTTTCTCCTCTCATTTAATTAATTAATTAATTAATTTTGCAGTACTGGGGATGGAACCCAGGGGCATTCGACCTCCGAGCTACACCCCCTGTCCTATTTTTTATTCTTTATTTTGAAACCGGGTCTCACTGAGTTGCAGAGGGCCTACTAAGTAGTAGTTAAGGCCGTCCTCCAACTGCGATCCTCCGGTCTCAGCCTCCCGAATGCTGGGATCACGAGCGTGCGCCGCCGTGCCCGGCCTCTTGATTTTAAAAGGAATACCTGAACCCACTGCTCTGGCACACACCTGTAATCCCAGTGCTTGGGAGGCTGAGATGGAGGATTACAGGTTGGAGGTCAGCCTCAGCAATTTAAGAAGACCCTCAGTAGCCTAGCGAGATCCTGTTTAAAACTAAAGAAGGGCCGGATGCGGCGGCGCACGCTTGTCATCCCCGCGCTCGGGAGGCGGAGACAGGAGGATCGCGCGGTTCCGAGCCAGCCGCGCTGGCTTAAGAGACCCTGTTTCCGAATAAAATATAAAATAGGTCTGGAGTATAGTATAGTCCGGAGACAGAAGGGTTCCATCCCCAGTACCACCAAAAAAATAAAATAAAATATAGGGCTGGGGGTGTAGCTTGGAGGTAGAATGCTCCTGGGTTCTATCCCCAGTACCGTAAACAAACAAACAACAAACAAATAAATAAATAATATTTTTTAAAAGGCACCAGTCTGTGGGACTTTGTCCTAACGGCCCCTAGAAAATCTAGAGTCGGTCCTATAGGAAAGGAATGTGCTGATCTGGGCGCAGTGGGCACGCTTGTCATCCCCGCGCTCGGGACGCTGAGACAGGAGGATCGCGCAGGTTCGAAGCCAGCCTCAGCCACTTAGTGAGGCTCTCGGCAACTTAGTGAGACCCTGTTTCCAAATAAAGTATAAAATAGATCTGGGAGTGTAGCCCAGAGGTAGAAAGCCCCTGGGTTCCATCCCCAGGACCACCAATGAAAGAAAGAAAAAAAGAAAGAAAGGAAGGAAGGAAGGAAGGAAGGAAGGAAGGAAGGAAAGGGATCTGGTGTCAGGAGCAATGGCCGCCACCTGCCATCCCAGGACTCGGGAAGCTGAGACAGGAGGACTGCAGGTTGGAGGCCAGCCTCGGCAATTTAGTGAGACCTCCAGCAACTTAGCAAGACCCTGCTGCAAAATATAAAATAAGAGCTGGGAGGTTGGATGCCCGCCAGCCCGGGGTGAGCCCCAGCACCCCGGCAGCCTCTGGGCGGCCAGGGGGGCGCCGAGCACGCCCAGGGCGTCGACTCGCTGTGGTCGCCTGAGCCCCCCACGCCCGCTCACACGCGCGGCCCCAAATCCTCTGTGTGTTCTCTGCACTTTATTGAGTAAATGGAATCTCATCAGCTTGTCCTTCTTCTGTTATCGCTGCTGACATCAATCTGATCATATTGGCCTGGTGTGGAATTAGGCTATTATGTGTTCTCCTGGTATTTAATTTCAGAGAAACAGCACCCGGGGCCGGGGGACTGGCGGAGCGGCACTGTGGGCTTTTTATTCCGGGAGATTCCAAGAGAATTAGACGTTTCTTCTTCGTCAGGGCCAATCTGCAGGTCAGAAGAGGGCCCTGAGCTGGGTGCGGCCGCGACGCCTCCCAGCACTGCGGAGGCCGGGGCAGGAGGATCCCAGGGTTGAGGCCAGTTTGGTCTCTGGGAACCTGGTTAATGGGCCGCTCTTGACAATGGGCTGCTCAGCCTGGGCAGCGGCCCCGGGATGCTGCCGTGGCCCCGCGGGCTCTGGTCATGAGGAGCCGCTCCGTGGCTCCAGCCCCTGTCATCCCTGTACTTGGGAGGCGGAGGCAGGAGGATAGCAGGTTCGAGGCCAGCCTCAGCAAGTAGTGAGACTCTGGCCAACCCAGTGATGCCCTGTTTCAAAGTAATAATAATTTTTAAAAAATAGGGGTGGGGTTGTAGCTCAGAGGTAGAATGTCTCTGAGTTCAATCCCTAGTACCACAGAATTAATAAAATAAAAAAATAAAGGAACAGTCGGATATGGTGGCTCGTGCTCGTAATCCCAGCAGCACTCGGGAGGCCGAGATGAGAGGATGGCGGTTCGCGGACAGCCTCAGCTACTTAGTGAGGCCCTCGGCAACTCAGTGAGACCCGGTTTCAAAAATAAAGAATAGCCGGGGGTGGTGGCGCACGCTTGTCATCCCAGCATTCGGGAGGCAGAGACGGGAGGATCGGGGTTCGCGGACAGCCTCAGCTACTACTGAGTGACGCCCTCCGCAACTCAGCAAAGCCCTGTTTCAGACATAAAAAGGACTCAAAAATAGGGCTGGGGGTATAGTTCAGAGGTAGAATGCCCCGAGTTCTATCCCCAGTACCAAATAAATAAATTAAAATAAAATAAAAGGGCTGAGTATGTAGCTTAGAGACAGAACACTCCTGGGCTCAATCCCTAGTATTACACACACACACACACACACACACACACACACACACACACAGAGTTCAGAAAAAAAAATTAAAAACAACACAGATCTGCTTGTAATCCCAGTCCTGGGGAGGCTGAGACCGGAGGATGGCAGGTTGGAGGCCAGCCTCAGCAACTCAGCAAGGCCTTGATTCAAAATTTAAAACATTGCTGGGCGGAAGAGCATCCTTGGTTTCAATCGTCAGTACTATATTAAAAAAAAAAAAAAAAAAAAAAACACCAAAACCCCAAAAAGACAACCCTGGAGGGTAGGGGTGCATTTATTCGGCCCGCTCCTCATTCCCGCCGGCCTACTCAGACCCCCGAGTTTCTCCCGAGCTCTGCCTGGCGCCCGCCGCCCCGCTCCCAGCGTGAGGCTGAAATAATTGGACCGTCCGCGCCATCGCCGCCTTCAGCCGCCCGCGTGGACAGGCCCGAGGCTTTTGTGTCGCCTTCAAAGCCTGGTCCTCCCTCGACGCGCTCCTGCCGCCCAGACGCGCGTCTCTGCTCCTAACGGGGGGCTGCCCTGGTGTCTCGAGACCCCGGCTCCCGAGCACCCCAACTCCACATGGGCGAACCTCTGGACAGCCGGCCATCCGCACCCACCTGTCCTCCGGACTCCAGTTCCTCCCTCCTTCCTCCCTTTCTTTTCTTTTTCTTTTTCTTTTTTCTTTTTTGGTGGTATTGGGGGTGGAACCCAGGGGCTTTTCTACCTCCGGGCTACACTCCCAGACCCATTTTCTATTTTATTTGGAAACAGAGTCTCACTAGGTTGCCGAGAGCCTCGCTAAGTAGCCGAGGCTGGCTTCGAACTTGTGCGATCCTCCTGTCTCAGCCTCCCAGGCGCAGGGGTTACAAGTGTGCGCCACCACGCCCGGCTACGGGTGCATTTTTTCATTTTTTTCGTGATACTGGGGTTCCTGGAAACCCTTCTACCTCTGGGCTACACTCCAAGACCTATTTTTTATAATTTTATTTGGAAACAGGGTCTCACTAAGTTGCCGAGAGCCTCGCTAAGTAGCCGAGGCTGGCTTCGAACCCGCGCGACCCTCCTGTCTCCGCCTCCCCAGCGCGGGGATGACGAGCGTGGCCACCACGCCCGGCTCGATTCTTTATTTTGAAGCCGGGGCTCACTGAGTTGCAGAGGGCCTAATGAGTTGAGGCTGCCCATGACCCTCCGGTCTCCGCCTCCTAAGCACCGGGATGACGAGCGTGCGCCGCCATGCCCGGCCTTAGGGAAGTTCTTCATACACCACTGAGCCTGCAGGTGACCCCGCAACACCCAGCGCTCATCCGGCCGCACCAGGGACTCTCCCCTCGGGCCGGACCCCCTGCCAGCCTTGGACATTCCCAGCCCCTCTTCAAGACACGACCAGCCCTCGGCGCACAGACTTCCCTGGAGACCCGGCGGGCGGCTCCTTCCTGCTGGGAGGATCGCGGTTCGAGGCCAGCCTCAGCTACTTAGCGAGGCCCTCGGCAACTCAGTGAGACCCTGTTTCCAAATAAGACTAAAAGGGCCGGGCGCGGTGGGCACGCTCGTCATCCCCGCGCCTGGGAGGCGGAGGCAGGAGGATGGCGCAGGTTTGGAGCCAGCGACCCTGTTTCCAAATAAAAAAAGTATAGAAACAGGTCTGGGAGTGGAGCCCGGAGGTAGAAGGGCTTCCGGGAACCCCAGTACCACCAAAAAAAAAAAAAAAAGACTAAAAAATAGGGCTGGGGGAGGAGCTCGGAGGTTGAATGCCCCTGACCTCCATCCCTAGTACTGCAAAAAAAATAAAAAATAAATAAAAAATAAAATAATAATAATTATAAAGAGTCTCTGGCTTCTAGTTTTCTCCTTTTTCTTTTTGGATCCGGAGCTTGGACTCGGGGCTTTCCACCTCTGACCTCCTAGCCCTAGTTTATTTTTTCATTTGGAAACAGGGCGTCACCTCTGTTGCTAAGGCTCTAGCCTCTGTTGCTAAGGGCCTCGCCTCTGTTGCTAAGGCCTCACCTCTGTTGCTAAGGGCCTCCTGAAGTTGCCGAGCTAGCCTCCAACCTGTGGTCCTCCTGTCTGAACCTCCCAGGCACACAAGCTCGTGGTCACCACGCCTGGCTTCCTCTCTCGGCCTTTCTATGGGTCAAAAATTCTTTCAAAGAAGGAAACAAACGGTAAAGATGGCACCGGGTAGGACCAAACGTCTTCAAAAGAATGCACTTATCCCAAAAAAGAGCCTAACCAGATTTTCTTTTTCTTTTTCCGGCTGGGAGTGGGGTTGGGAAAGTTTGACAAAGTGATTTCTAAATTAATCTCAAAAAAAACAAGTTCGAGCGAGATTATCAAGGTAGAAGAGTGGATTCTGCCAGAGAGTTAATATTTTAAATAACCGAAGCTCCGTAATATGCTTCAAACGTATTTAAAACATGCAGGATTGGTCCTGGGGAAGAGTCTAGAAATAGACTCAAGTGTCGAAGCAGGAATGGAGCAGAGGATTGGGTAGAATTTTCTATCAGTGCTACTGGGACAAAGAAAAGTGCTTCCACGCCTCACTGTTTAATCCCAAGTAAACCGGGGTGGGGGGTAATTTGGAGCAACAATATATTTGATTTTATTTATTTATTTTTCATTTCTTTTTATTTTGTGGTAATGGGGTAATGAGAAAATAGCAGACCCTGTTTCAAAATTTTGAATATCTATTCTTGTGCATGTGCGTGTGCGTGTGCGTGTGCGTGTGTGTGTGTGTGCGTGTGTACACGCTCGTGTGCACGCTGGCCTGGGATTGGATGAGGGACTCTCTGCCTCTGACCTACAGCCCTAGATCGAATTTTTTTCTTTAGATTTGGAGACAGGCTCTCGCGAGGTTGCCAAGGCTGGCCTTGAAGCTGCGATCCTCGCGTCTCAGCCTCCCAGCTGCTGGATTACGGGGTGCGCTGCAGGACGTAGCTGACCACCTTTTTTTTTTTTTTTTTTGCAGGTCTGGGGATGGAACCCGGGGGCATTCTACCTCCGAGCTACACCCCCTGCCCTATTTTTTATCCTTTATTTTGAAACCGGGTCTCACTGAGTTGCCGAGGGCCTCGCTAAGCAGCCGAGGCTGGCCGCGAACCGCGATCCTCCGGTCTCGGCCTCCCGAACGCTGGGATTCCAAGCGTGCGCCATCGCGCCCGGCTCTAATTCTTCTTTTGCGAGCTCCTGGACGAGCACTGGCTCTTTTACTAAATGCAGAAGGCAAAGACAGATGGGTGTGGGTGCGGACTGGAAGGAGGCCTGTACACAGTAGGCACTCAATACGAGCTGGCCGCCTCACGAGAGACCACCGGAGGCGGCGCCTGGCTCTGAAACTCAGGATGGAGACCACAGTTAGAATGAGGGGTGAATTCCAGGGCGCTGGTTCAAAGGTCAGCCCCGTTTGGGGGGGCCCCACCTGGCTCCAGCTCGGTCCGGGGGACAGGGATGAAAGCCCGGCTTGGTAGCCCCCGGCTGTCACAGGCGACCCCTCCAGGGCAATGGGCGGCCTGCGCTTGGAGCAGAGACGCACGCCATCGCCTGCGCGTGGCTGTAAAAGGATCCTGGCGCAGGCACGGACCCGAGTGGAGACTTAGGGCCGGCTGTGGCCTCTTATCTCCACGCGCGAGCCGCCAGCCCCGCCAGGGGTCCCTCCCAGGCCTGCCCTGCCCCGGGGCCTGGGAGAGCCCACCCACTCCGCTCACCCCCAATTGTCATCTATATTATTAATTAATTAATTTTTGCGGTACTGGAAAAGAAACCCAGGGGCATTGTACCCCTGAGCTACACCCCTAGCTCTTTTATTTATTTATTTATTTATTTATTTATTTATTTATTTAATTTTTTGCGGGTCTGGGGATGGAACCCAGGGGCATTCGACCTCTGAGCCACACCCCCAGCCCTATTTTTTTATTCTTTATTTTGAAACAGGGTCTCACTGAGTCGCCGAGGGCCTCGCTAAGCAGCTGAGGCTGCCCGCGAACCGCGATCCTCGGGTCTCAGCCTCCAAAATGCTGGGATGACGAGCGTGCGCCGCCACGCCCGGTTCGTTCAGTCTTTCTTTCTTTCTTCCTTTCTTTCTTTCTTCCTTTCTTTCTTTCTTCCTTCCTTCCTTCCTTTCTTTCTTTCTTTCTTTCTTTCTTTCTTTCTTTCTTTCTTTCTTTCTTTCTTGTTTTGCGGTACTGGGGATGTAACCCAGGGGCATTGTAACCCTGAGCTACACCCCCAGCCCTATTTATTTATTTATTCTTTTTGTGGCACTGGGGATAGAACCCAGGGGCATTGTACCTCCGAGCTACACCCCGAGACCTATTTTTGAGTCCTTTTATTTTTATTTTTTTTGTGGTACTGGAAATGGTACCCAGGGGCTTTCTACCCTTGAGCTGCACTCCCAGGCCTATTTTATATTTTATTGGAAACAGGGTCTCACTAAGTTGCCGAGAGCCTCACTCAGTAGCTGAGGCTGGCTTCGAACCCGCGCCATCCTCCTGTCTCAGCCTGCCAAGCGCGGGGAGTACAAGCGTGCGCCACCACGC
The DNA here is from genome assembly GCF_963383645.1 of Muscardinus avellanarius. Classification (NCBI taxonomy): domain Eukaryota; kingdom Metazoa; phylum Chordata; class Mammalia; order Rodentia; family Gliridae; genus Muscardinus; species Muscardinus avellanarius. The sequence continues at coordinate 15,410,658 of NC_137808.1, read as the reverse complement.
CTGGAAAGTCCTTTTATTTTTTTGAAACAGGGTCTCACTGAGTTGCCGAGGGCCTCACTAAGTAGCTGAGGCTGTCCGCGAACCGCGATCCTCCTGTCTCGGCCTCCAGAATGCTGGGATCACAAGCGTGCGCCCCACGCCCGGCTCTCTTGTAGTCTATAAAACAGGGCGAGAGCCGGGCGTGGTAGTGCAGCCTGTCTTCCCAGTACTCGGGAGGCTGAAACAGGAGGATCGCAGGTTTGAGGACAGCCTCAGCCACTTAGCATGACCGTGTCTCAAAACAAAATGTAGGTGGAGCTCAGAGGTAGAATGCCTGTAGGGTCAATCCTCATTACCAAAAACAAAACAAAACAAAATAAAATAGGATAATAAAAGAGACAATATGTTCTCAGCGCCTTGTGGTTTGTCTAGACTCCGGTGTTTCCAAAGGCCCTCCCGCTTCTCAGTCCAGAGAAAACCAGAAAGGAGCACCCGGCAGCCGAGGGAGCCAGCAAGGGTCTTGCTGAGTGCGGAGGGTCTCACTAACTTCCTAAGGCCGTTCTCGTTCTGTTACCGAGGCTGTCCTCAACACTGCAATCCTCCGGACCCAGCCTCCCAAGTCCAGAGATTACGGGCATGTGCCACCAGGCCTGGCCGAGTCTTACAGAAAAGGAGACTGACAAGTGGATCTCTGAAGAGCTTCTTGACAGCGGAGTCTCTGTGGCCTGGGCGCGTGGGGAGAGGCCTGGGACCGTGTGCCCGCGCCATGGCGGCGTGAGGCTGCGGGGACCCACGCAGGTTGGGCAGCTGAGTCCCGTGTCCGCCACTCAGGGTCGGGCCTTGGACCTGCCATGTACGCCAATGGCCTACCACTGGGCTATGTCCCGGCCTTCGAAACAGGGTCTTAGAGCCGGGCGCGGTGGCGCACGCTTGTCATCCCAGCATTCCGGAGGCTGAGCGAGGAGGATCACGGTTTGAGGCCAGCCTCAGCTACTTAGTGAGGCCCTTTGCAACTCAGCGAGACCCTGCTTCAAAATAAAAAGACTAAAAAATAGGGCTGGGGGTGCAGCTTGAAGGTAGAATGACCCTGAGTTCCATCCCTAGTACCGAAAAAAAAAAAAAAGTAAAAAATAGGACTGAGGGTGTATCTCGGAGGTAGAGTGCCCCTGGGTTCCATTTCCAGTACCGCAATAAATAAATATATAAATAAATAAATAAATAAATAAATATAAAATGGGGCTGGAGGTGTAGTTCGAGGCTGACTGCTCCTGGCTTCAATCCCCAGCACCCAAACAAAACCAAACCTAAATAATTGACACTAAAAACACACAGAAGGGGGAACAGGATTTGATAGAACTCCAATAGCAACGGTGACCTCTCCACTGATTAAAAAAAGAGGAAAAAGATTCAACAGTAATAACGTGTAATCCCCAGAAGCTAATCTAAATGTAATGCTCAGAAGAAAACAAGACGAAAAGGAGAAGTGGAGCTGGCTTAGGAGGAGGAGGGGGGGGAGCAGGGGGAGGAGGAGGGGGAGGGGCAAGAGGGGGGAGGGGAGGGGCAAGAGAGGGAGGAGGAGGAGCAGGGGGAGGAGGAGGAGGGGAAGGAGGGGGAGGGGAGGGGGAGGAGGGAGGGAGAGGAGGGGGAGGGGAGGGGGAGGAGGGAGGGAGAGGAGGGGGAGGGGAGGAGGGGTAAGAGGGGGAGGGCAAGAGGGGGAGGGGAGGAGGGGGAGGAGGAAGAGGAGGAAGAGGGGGAAGGAGGAGGGGAGGGGGAGGAGGGAGGAGGGGGGAGGAGTCCCTCGGAGCTGGAGCGGGGATGGCCTGTGCCGGGAGGGTCCTCTGTAAGCCCCGGCTGGACCCCAGATCTCTGAGCATTAGGAAAGCAGCGGTGGCGCCGGCCTGTCACCCCCGCACGTGGGAAGCTGAGAAAGGAGGGTCCTGGGTTCGCGGCCAGCCTCAGCTACCTAGTGAGGCCCTTTGCAACTCAGTGACAGCCTGTTTCAAAAAATAATTTAAAAAATAGGGCTGGGGGTGTCGCTCGGAGGTAGAATGTCGCTGGGTTCCATCGCCAGTACCAAAAAAAGAAAAGAAAAAAGAAAAAGAAAGAAAAAAGAAAGCAAGCAAGCTGCGGTGCGGTGGCGCCGGCCTGTCATCCCAGCATCGGGGAGGCTGAGACGGGAGGATCGCGGTTCGCGGCCAGCCTCAGCTGTTTAGTGAGGCCCTCTGCGACTCAGTGAGACTCTGTTTTTTAAAAAAAGGAATAAAAAATAGGGCTGGAAGTGTAGCTTGGAGGGATGCCTGAGGCATTTCTCCCCAGGCTGCGAGCCTGAGCAGGGCCAGGTGGGTGGGCGTGGCCTGGGCGGGGTGGGCGTGGCCTCCGGCGCTGCAGGTGACCAAAGACGTACTCTGTTGACACTCTTTTGGGGGGAGGGACACCGCAGGTGGAACCTGGGAGGGGTTCAACCTCCAAGCTACATCCCCAGTTCTATTTTAATTTTTATTTTGAAACAAATTTTCACTAAGCTAATATATGAAACGAGAGGTTAGCAAGATCCAGCCAGCCGGACGTGGTGACACACACCTGTCATCCCAGAACTTGGGAGGCCGAGACAGGAGGGTCGCAGGTCCCAGGGCAGCCTCGGCAACTCAGTGAAGCTATCAGCAATTTAGTCCCATCCTGCTTCCAAATTAAAAATATATATATGTATATATATATGTATATATATACATATATACATATATACATATACACATATACATATACACATACACATATACATATACACGTACACATATACCTATACCTATACATATACACATACACATACTTATATACATATACATATACACATACACATATACATATACATATACACGTACACGTACACATACACATACATATACACATATACACGTACACGTACACATATACCTATACCTATACACATACACATATACATATACACGTACACATATACCTATACCTATACACATACACATATACACGTACACATATACACGTACACGTACACATATACATATACACATACACGTACACATACACATACATATACACATACACATATACACGTACACGTACACATATACCTATACACATACACATATACATATACACGTACACATATACCTATACCTATACACATACACATATACACGTACACATATACACGTACACGTACACATATACCTATACCTATACCTATATACATACACATATACATATACACATATACATATGCACGTACACATACACCTATACATATACATATACACATACACATATACATGTACACGTACACATATACCTATACCTATACATATACACATACACATATAAATATACACATATACATATACACGTACACATACACCTATACCTATACACATACACATACAAATATACATATACACGTACACGTACACATACAACTATACCTATACATATACACATACACATACACATACACATACACATACACATACACATACACATATATATATATATATATATATATATATATATATATATATATATATATATATGTAGTGCTGGGGATGTAGCCTGTTGGTAGAAGGCCCCTGAGTTCCATCCCTAGTAACACACACACACACACACACACGCACGCACGCGCACACACACACACACACACACACACACACACACACGCGCCTGATGCTCTTGTAGGAAGTGGGCTGGGCTGGCAGGAAGGCAGCTCCTGGGCCAGGAAGGCGCGGCGCCCTCCGGTCTGACTCCGGGTCCAGGTTGACAGGGGGAAAGTCCCAGGCTGAAGTGACGAGGACTTACTAACACCCACAGTGTCACCGTGAGGCTGCTCTCGAACCGAATACCACAGCTGAGGGACATTTAAAAACCCTGGCTGAGAGTACACTGTCTCAGAACACCCGGCCAGTCACCGGCCAAACCACTCCACACCTGAGGCAGGTCAGCCGGCCATCCCGGGAGGCTGAGCCAGGAGGCCCGCAGGTTCAAGGCCAGCCTCAGCAACTCAGTGAGGCTCTCAGCAACCTAGCAAGATCCTGTTTCCAAATACAAACTAAAAAGGGCTGGGAATGAAGCTGGGGAGTAGAACACACCTGGGTTCAACCTCCAGGTCTAACAAGTGATCTCTAAAAAAAAAATCTCAAAATATATTTATTATGCATGCGTGGTGGCGCACACTTGTCATCCCCGCGCTTGGGAGGCGGAGACAGGAGGTTCGAAGCCAGCCTTGCTAGCTTAAGAGACCTTGTTTCCAAATAAAAATAAAAAATAATGGGATTAAAAATAATGGGATTAGCCGGGCGTGGTGGCGCACGCTTGTAGTCCCCGCGCTTGGGAGGCGGAGACAGGAGGATCGCGCAGGTTCGAAGCCGGCTTCACTGGTTTAGGAGACCCTGTTTCCAAAAAATAAAATAGGTCTGGGAGTGTAGCCCTGAGGTAGAAGGGCTTCCAGGAACCCCAGCACCACCAAAAAAAAAAAAAAAAAATGGGATTAGCCGGGCGCGGTGGCACACGCTTGTAATCCCAGCATTCGGGAGGCTGAGACCGGAGGATCGCGGTTCGAGGCCAGCCTCAGCTACTTAGTGAGGCCCTCTGCAACTCAGTGAGACCCGGTTTCAAAATAAAGAATAAAAAATAGGGCAGGGGTTTAGCTCAGAGGTCGAATGCCCCTGGGTTCCATCCCCAGACCCACCAAAAAAAAAAAAAAAAAAAAGGGATTAAAAATTTTAAAAAAATGGGATTAAAAAAAAAATAGGTCTGGGAGTGTAGCCCGGAGGTAGATGGGATTCCAGGAACCCCAGTGCCACAAAAAAAAAAAAAAAAAAAAAAAAAAAAAAAAAAAAACTGCACTGACCTCCGGTAAGACCAGCTGTAAGCAGAAAAGAGGCTTATTTTGAATTTTGAAAGGGGAGCCGCTCCGCAGTGCAGATGATCACACCGAGACCCGGAGCGCGGGCTCAGCTAACTCGCTTGGTCTCCGCGTCTACACCGCCCGTTCCTGGGGTTTCGCGGCATCTGCCGTCTGAGCTTCGAGGCTAGCTCGGTGCGGAGGCGCGGCGGCTGGGCCTGTTATTTATCTACTTTATTTCGTGACGGTACTTGGGGATTGAGCCCAGGGACAGCCTACCTCCAAGTTACAGCCCCGGCGCTATTTGAGTTTTTATTCTGGAACAGAATCTCCCTAAGTTGCTGAGGCTGGCCGAGAACCGCCATCCTCCCGTCTCAGCCTCCCAAATGCTGGGATTACAAGCGTGGCCTCAATTCTTGATTTTGAAACGGTCTCACTAAGCTGCTGAGGCTGGCCTTGAACCTGAGGCCCTCCTATCTCAGCCTCCCAAGTACTGGGATCGCAGGTGTGTGTTAATGTCATTGCTGGACGTGAGCTCCCTACATCCGGGACTTAGATGGTGATGGCTGGCTTCCCTGAGAAACTTCCTTTAATTAACAGCCTCCTGGACACAGAACTGACTCGGTATAGACGCTCTGGGTCCCAACAGGATTCAGCAGATGCTCAGGAGAAACTATGTATCCACACGGGACCCACTCAGGGGACGCCATGTTTCTCTCCAGAGGAGACTCAGTACCACTACTCAGGGCAGATACTGTGTAACTCTCTCTATAAGCACTTTACTGGGTATCATGTATTTCTTTCTTTCTTTGTTTCTACTTTGTATCTTTCTTTCTTTGTACTGGGGACCAAACTCCAGAGCATCCTACCTCCAAGCTACACCCCCCAATCCTTTCTCTCTTTGTGTTTTGAAACAAAGTCTCCCTAGACTGCCCAGAAATTGCTGCGGCTGGCTGCAAACCCGCGATCCTCCTGTCTCAGCCAAGTACCAGGGTTACAGGTGTGTGTTTGTATGTTTTAGTCGTTATTATTATTATTATTATTTTATATTATTATTATTATTATATTATTATTATTATTATTATTATTATTATTTTGTGGTACTGAGAGTGGAACCCAGGAGCATTCTACCTCCGAGCCACACCCCCAGCCCTATATTTTATTTTTTACTTTGAAACAGGGTCTCACTGAGTTGCAAAGGGCCTCCTAAGTAGCTGAGGCTGGCCTCGAACTGCGGTCCTCCTGTCTCAGCCTCCCGCATGCTGGGATTGCAAGCGTGCGGCTCCATGGCCAGCTTCAGTAGTAGCTATTACTGAAGGGCCTGCTTTAACTAATTTGAATTTCTTACATGACTTAAGTGGGTTTACATTTTTGTTAACTTGCCAGGGAGTGGGGGTCGTCAGTTTAAACCTCCTGGCTTTGTGCCAGATGTGGCGGTGCATGCTTGTAATCCCTGGACTTGAGAGGCTGGGACGGGAAGATTGCAGGTTCGAGGCCAGCCTCGGCAACTTGGTGAGCCTCTCAGTAACCTAGCGAGACCCTGTTTTAAACTAAAAAATAAATGGAGCTGGGGTTAGTGACTCAGAGGCAGAATGCCTCTGGGTTCAGTTCCCAGCAACACACACACACACACACACACACACACACACACACACACAAGAACCAAAAAAAAAAAAAAAAGGTTATCTGAGGTTATATAAACAGGGAAGTGGGATTATAGGAACATCTTCTGGATTCAGACTGAGCTGAATGTTATCTCGATGAAAGAATGTTTAGAATGCCATCTTATCTGGAATTCAAATAAATGTCTATTGTTCTAAGTGGCCATCTAGCCTTAGTTTGCTAAGCCGGCGGAAGGCTCCCCGTCACAGAACAACTTGGTCTCTCAGGTGGGTCTAAATTCCTCGTGCACAGATTTGTTTATTTTATGTTTTTTTTTTTTTTTTTTTTTTTTTTTTTTGGTACCGGGGATTGAACCCAGGGCCCTTCTCGCTGGGAGCTACACCCTCGGCCCTTTTTTGGTTTTTCTTAGGAAACACAGAGTCTTGCTAAGTTGCTGACAGCCTCGCTACCGTGCGGAGGCTGGCCTCCAACCTGCGATCGTCCGGTCTCAGCCTCCCGAGTCCGTGGATGACACACGGTTTCTCCCACACAGTTTCTGCGGTCGGCCTGGCGAACCCCAGGCAGAGAGGCCCGCGGTTATCAGGGCTCCCGGGATCAAAGTCCTCGAGACACGGTGATTCGGTGGGGGAAACAGTGAATAACCTTCTTCCTCCGAGTCCATTGTGTGGCCCTCTTTGAGCCCTGGCTCTTTACTGGACGGCCGGGAACTGGAGCAGTTTCCTGACAGCGAGAAGCCAAGACCGGCTCAGAATGAATCCCGCGGGAAGGGGGCTGAAGGGTGTCAGAAAAAATCGAGACAGCGCAAGATATGTGCAAATGTTCCCCGGGGGGCGATCTCGCATTTCAAAAAACTCCCACAGGCTCTGGCCGCTGAGTGTGGGGCTGGGTGTGTGTGTGTGTGTGTGTGTGTGTGTGTGTGTGTGCGCGCGCGTGGCACAGCGCCCAGCCGAGTGGGAGACCCCAGAAAAGTTGGGAGAGCCATTCACGTCACCCAGGCCTAATGCTGGTGAAGAGCCAGCGGTGTCTGGGGTTGGGCTGAGGTGGGGGGACCGCAGGTTGGAGGCCAGCCTCGGCAATTTGGTAAGACCTTGTTTCAAAATAAAAAAAAAAATAGCCAGGTGTGATGGTGCACGCTTGAGAGGCTGGGATAGGAGGATCAGAGTCGCAGCTTCAAGGCTCAGCAACTTAGCGAGACCCCAGTTTTGTTTTTTTTTATAGTTTTTGTATTTTTTTGTTTTTGTTTTTTGTACTGGGGGTGGAACCCAGAGGCTTTCTACCTCCGGGCTATACCCCCAGACCTATTTTATGCTTTATTTGGAAACAGGGTCTCACTAAGTTGCCGAGAGCCTCGCTAAGTAGCCGAGGCTGGCTTCGAACCTGCGCCATCCTCCCATCTCAGCCTCCCGAGCGCGGGGATGACAAGCGTGCGCCACCACGCCCGGCTAGCAGGACCCCAGTTTAAAAATAAGATAGGAAATAGGGCTGGGGTGTAGCTCAGAGGTCACCCCCTCCCCCGTCCCAGGTTCAACTCCCAAACAACACACACACAAACACTCGCACGCACGCACACACAGGAAATTAAACTAGAAATCAATTATAAAAAAGTTAACTAGAAAATTCCCAAATTTTCTAGTTAATCACCATGTTCCTTCAAAAGAAGAAATCAGCATAAAAATCGGATCATTTGTGAACTGAATTATAATGAAAATATATCAAAGCCACACGGGGAGTGTCTGGGCCTGGCATCCCAGTACTTGGGAGGCTGAGACCGGAGGATCACAGGTCAGAAGCCAGCCTCAACAATTTAGCAAGGCTTTCTGCAAGCTAGTGAGACCCGTTTCAAAATTCAAAAGATGAAATAGTGCTGCGGGTGTGGCTTGGAGGTAGAATGATTCTGGGTTCAATCCCTAGTATTACAAAAAAAAAAAAAAAAAAAAAAACTAGCAGTGTGTGATGCACGCTTGTAATCCCAGTGTTTTGGAGGCTGAGACCGGAGGATCGGGGGTCCACTGCCAGCCTCCGCTACCTAGTGAGACCTTGGTTCAAAATAAAGAATAAAATCTAGGGCTAGTGACGTAGCTTGGAGGTAGAATGCCCCTGGGTTCAGTCCCCAGTACTGCAAAAAATCAAAATCAAAACTAAAAACGTATAACTAAATCCATGTCTAGAGATAAGAGATTTAAATAGGCCGAAACGTGTATTAGAATATAAATAAAGTTGGGCCCTGGTACAGTTGTAAGACTAAGTCAAGAGGCTGGCCTCGAACCCGCAATCCTCCCGTCTCAGCCTCCGCAACACTGGGATTCCGGGCGTGCGCCGCCGGTCCTGGCTTAACACGCGCTTTTTAACTCGCCCGGTTTCCTAGCGCTCATTACAGTAATCAATAGTTGTGTGGGAAATTGCTTGCCGTGCGATTAATTTGCAATCGCTCTTTGGCGTTCCCCAGGCGCTCTGAGTTTCTTGCTGGCAGACAGAAGCTGTCTGGATCGTGAGTGCGTCCCCGGGGCCCAGCGGTGCTTGGCAAAGAGCGCGTCTTCTCTCTGTGTTAAGTGTAGGACTGAGTTTACCACCTACGCAGCCAGTGACTCAGCATTCAGCCTGGGTGCACCCAGCACCCAGCACCCAGCACCCAAGCGGTCAGCTGCTCAAAGCTGTGCAAGGATGCGCCGCTGTCTTGAAGAGGAGCCCCGATGTCCCCGCCACCCGCAGTCGACGTTCAGAACTATGACGTTTGCGCTGTAATTTACAACCCTTCGCAAATCCAAGGAACCTCTCGGAGATTTCCCCCCCCCCCTCGGTATTTAAGGAAAAGAGTCTCTAACTTTGCCTGGCTATCTGTTTACTACTTTGGGGAAACACAGAGTATTTTGGAAACTCAATTTATTTATCAAATCTGTGCAGCTTTCTACCAAGCAGATGCCGTAAGTGATATTTAAATGGCTGTTCTTATTAATAACAGTAGATATTGTTAAGTGCGGTGGCGCACGCTTGGAATCCCAGCATTTGGGAGGCTGCGTGTGTTAAACCAGGACCGGCCGTGCACGCCTGGAATCCCAGTGTTTCGGAGGCTGAGACGGGAGGATCGCGGTTCAAGGCCAGCCTCAGCTACTTAGTGAGGCCCTCGGCAACTCAGTGAGACCCTGTCTCAAAATAAAGACTCAAAAACAGGGCTGGGGGTGGAGCTCGGAGGTAGAATGCCCCTGGGCTCCATCCCCAGTACGGCACACACACACACAAAAATCCCCTTTGGGCGGCTGTAATAGAGGAATAAGTCTGGGGGTGACTTATACACAGTACACGTTCATTTGTCCCAGTCCTGGAGCTTGGGGACCCCGAGACCAAGGCCTTGGGGTCACCCTGCTTTGTGGCTCCTGGACGGCGTACTGGGGATTGAGCCTGAGTGCTTCTCCTCTGACCCCTTTCGATATTTTATTTTTGTGACTTTTTTTTCTTTTCGAAATAGGGTCTCACTCAATTGCCCAGGATGGCCTCAAACTTGGGCTCCTCCAGTCTCAGCCTCTCAAGTACCAAGATTACAGGTGTGTGCTGCTGGACCCAGCTCTTTTTTATTATTAGGTACTGGGGAATTGGACCCAGGGACAGTCCACATCTGAGCTCCACTCCCAGCCCTCTTATTTTTATTTATTTTTGTGGTACTGAGGATTGAACCCAGGGACATACTACCTCTGAGCTATACCCCCAGCCTTATTTTATTTTTTATTCTGAAACAGAGTCTTGCAAAATTGCTAAGAGCTTTGCTAAGTTGCTGAGGCTGGCCACGAACCTGCGACCCTCACATCTCAGACTCCCAAGTGCTTTACCTTTTATTTTGAAACAGGGTCTTGCTGAATTGCCCAGGCTGGTCTCGAACCTGTGATCCTCCTGTCTCAGCCTCCCAAATACTGGTATTCTAGGCCTGCGCTGCTGGGCCTGGTTCTTTTATATTTCTATTTTTTTGGTACTAAGGATAGAACCCAAGGGCATTCTACCTCTGAGATGTGCCCCTGGCCCATTTTAGTTTTTATTTTAAAACAGTCTCACTAAATTGCCCAGGGGCTCACTGAGCTGCAGAGGCTGGCCTTGAGCCTGCGGTCCTCCGACTTTAGCCTCCCAGGTGCAGGTGTGTGCCACCATGCCCGGCCACAGGGCACCCACAGACCCGGCTCTCCTTCCCTGTTGACCCCTTTTCTGATTTTCCAAACACCGGTACTCTCAACTAAGGCCAAGAGCCCTGGTAAGGGTCGTGGGGTTCCCACCACTGTGTCCCCGAGGGGCTGGCTCAGAGCTGGCGGGACAGCACGGGCACAAGACGAGGGGCAGAGTCCTCACACCAGGGCTGACCCGAGCAGCCCCAGTCCCTCGGGAGTCAGTGCTGGAGAGGGCTGCCGCCAGGGGCACAGGTGGCGCTGGGGGATCCCACACAGATCAGGGATGGCAGGGCCAAGCGCACTCTGCCCAAACCCCCAGGGCCCCCTCGCCCACGTCTCACCTAGCCGGCCACCGAGGCGGCCCCTCTACCAGACCCCGACTCCCCTGGGCCACCAAGATGGCCCCTCTACCAGACCCCGAGTCCCCTGGGCCACCAAGATGGCCCCTCTACCAGACCCCGACTCCCCTGGGCCACCAAGATGGCCCCTCTACCAGACGTCGAGTCCCCGTGGACCAAGATGGCCCCTCTACCAGACTCCGAGTCCCCGTGGACCAAGATGGCCCCTCTACCAGACCCTGAGTCCCCGTGGACCAAGATGGCCCCTCTACCAGACCCCGAGTCCCCTGGGCCACCAAGATGGCCCCTCTACCAGACCCCGACTCCCCTGGGCCACCAAGATGGCCCCTCTACCAGACGTCGAGTCCCCGTGGACCAAGATGGCCCCTCTACCAGACCCCGAGTCCCCGTGGACCAAGATGGCCCCTCTACCAGACCCCGAGTCCCCGTGGACCAAGATGGCCCCTCTACCAAACCCCGAGTCCCCGTGGACCAAGATGGCCCCTCTACCAGACCCCGAGTCCCCTGGGCCACCAAGATGGCCCCTCTACCAGACCCCGAGTCCCCGTGGACCAAGATGGCCCCTCTACCAGACCCCGAGTCCCCGTGGACCAAGATGGCCCCTCTACCAGACCCCGAGTCCCCGTGGACCAAGATGGCCCCTCTACCAGACCCCGAGTCCCCGTGGACCAAGATGGCCCCTCTACCAAACCCCGAGTCCCCGTGGACCAAGATGGCCCCTCTACCAGACCCCGAGTCCCCTGGGCCACCAAGATGGCCCCTCTACCAGACCCCGAGTCCCCGTGGACCAAGATGGCCCCTCTACCAGACCCCAGCTGCCAAACAACTCGACCTGCCAGGTTTGCACTCACCCCGCTTTACAATTCCCCCAACTCTGGGAAGACACAAGCGCTAATGGGCCCCACTACTGATGGCCAATGGCTACCTCAGATCCAGGCGAGTGAGCCCAGGAGCAGACGGTGGGCTGCGGTTAGAGGAATTAAAAGTGAGGTGGGTGGTGCGCAGGGACGCGGGCGAGCTCACCGAGCAGGAGTGGAGTCTTACCTGATGGCGTTCTCGGCTTTCGACGCCGCCTCGTGGAACTGCTGCGAAGACAGTTTATACATCTCGGCATTCTGGAGAGAGGGAGGGGGAGAGAAGAGAGAGAGAGAGAGAGAGAGGAGAGAGAGAGGAGAGAGAGGAGAGAGAGGAGAGAGAGGAGAGAGAGAGGAGAGAGAGGAGAGAGAGGAGAGAGAGAGGAGAGAGAGAAAGAGGGAGAGAGGGGGGAGGGATAGTTATCCAAAGATCGCAGTTTCCCTCTGGCTCCCCCGTGGGACGCCACCTTTCAAAATCGACAGATGCTAATTTCTCGTCCAGCGTCGCAGTGGACCAGTGATGGGTCTACAGCTCGGGCCAGGTTTCCCGCCCTGGCGCACCATGTTGCAGACCCCGGAGGAGCCTAGGCTACAAGGGGCGGGCCAGCCTGCAGGAGCAGGGCCTGCTGGCACCTTGTTGTTTATTTATATGTGCATGCCTGTGCGTGTGTGTGTGTGTGTGTGTGTGTGTGTGTGTGTGTGCGCCCGTGGAAGGGTACTGGGGATGGAACCCAGGAGTGCTCACCTCTGAGCTACACCTCCAGCCCTATTTTTATTTCTTTACTTTGAAACACGGACTCACTGAGTTGCAGAGGGCCTCACTGAGCAGCTGAGGCCGTCCTCCAACCACGCTCAGCCTCTGGAATGCTGGGATGACCAGCGCGCGCCCCCACGCCCGGCTCCTTTTTACTTTTTTTTTTTTGCGGGTCTGGGGATGGAACCCAGGGGCATTTGACCTCTGAGCTACACCCCCTGCCCTATTTTTTTTTATTCTTTATTTTGAAGCCGGGTCTCACTGAGTTGCAGAGGGCCTCACTAAGTAGCCGAGGCTGGCCGCGAACCGCGATCCTCCAGGTCTCAGCCTCCCGAATGCTGGGATGACCAGCGCGCGCCCCCACGCCCGGCTCCTTTTTACTTTTTGAAACAGGACCTTGCTCAGTTGCTGAGGCTGGTTCTCCTGCCTCGGCCTCCCAAGTTCTGAGGTTACAGGCGTGCTCGGTGGCACCTGGCCTCGGCCTTCTCTTTGAGCCAAATTTCTCTTGACCCATGGTTATGCCCGG
>NC_137808.1:15335045-15392545 GCF_963383645.1 Muscardinus avellanarius | reverse complement strand
GCAATTTAGCAGGTCCCTGTTTCTAAATAAAAAGTAAAATAGGGCTGGGGCTGTACCTGGAGGTAGAATCCCTGGGTTCAATCCCAGTACTACAGAAAGAAAGAAAGAAAGAAAGAAAGAAAGAAAGAAAGAAAGAAAGAAAGAAAGAAAGAAAGAGAAAAGAAAAGCTCAGGACATGTGGTCAGCTTCGCAGCCAACCAATAAATAAAAATTTAAATTCTGCTAAGTGCCTGTCCAGCTGGTTCTTGGCAAACTCATCTGGAGGGATTCTTTATTTTCCTGGTTTGAGCTTCCCTTCTGCCAAAAAGGGGGTGCACAGGCCACAGTCCACCCAAGAGGCTCCCCGCAAACCCCAGAGCACTTTCAGTCTTTTTTTTTTCTTTCTTTCGTGGTATTGGTGATTGAACCTGGGGGTGCTCTATCCCGAGCTCCGCCTCCAGCCCTATTTTTTATTCTTTGTTTTGAAACCGGGTCTCACTGAGTTGCCGAGGGCCTCGCTAAGTAGCTGAGGCTGTCCGCGAACCGCCATCCTCCTGTCTCAGCCTCCCAAATGCTGGGATGACGAGCGCGCGCCGCCAGGCCCCACATCCTGTTTCTTCATTACCTGCCTGGGGCTGGTACCGACACCCCACAAGGTGTGGACTGCTAGCTCCAGGGAGAGTGGCTTTAGGCCAGCTCCCCACAGGTATTTGCTGAAAAGATCCCTTCCTGGGCGTTGTGACATGGGCCTGTTATTCCAATCCTAGGGAGGCTGAGACAAGAGGATTCCGGGTTCAAGGCCAGCCTCGGCAACTTAGCGAGACCAGTTCCAAGCAAAAAATAAAAATAGGGCTGGGGGTATGGCTTAGAGATAGAATGCCTCTGGGTTCGATCCCCAGTACCATCCAAAGAAAAAAAGCTTGGAAATGGGATTTTTGGGGGGGATCATTCAATCCCCAGTACTACTCAAAATGGAGGAAGACAAGATCCGTCTGTGCCCCCCCCCCTCTCTCTTTTTGGTAACGAGGCAAGTAGCCCAGAGCGGTGCATGCTGGGTGGGGTGGGTGGGTCGGCTGCTGGTATGGTTACCTGTGGGTGTGTGTGCGCATGCGCGAGCAAGTGTTGCTGGGGGCGTACACACACACACACACACACACACACACACAAAACACACTTTCCACTAAAGCGACAGATACATGTAAAGCCGTGTTAATTAGTAATAGCTGCATAGGTTTGGCAAAAATCAATTTACACTGAATACTAAACATTAGCCTTTAGACCTCTGGGTGAGCGCTGGATTTTACCCCAAAGCCCGCCTGTCCGTCCGTCCGTCCTTCCTTCCTTCCTTCCTCTCTTCCTCTCTTCCTTGCCTTTCTCCCTCCCTCCATCCCTTCTCCCCCCCCCTCTATCTCTCTTTCTCATTTTTTTTCTTTTTCATACTGGACCCAGGACCCAAGGCTATTATACCTCTGAGCTACACCCCAGCCCGATCTTTTTCTTTTTTGGTGGTAGAACCCAGGGGAATTTTTTTTTTTTACCTCCAGGCTATACTCCCAGACCTGTCTTATATTTTATTTGGAAACAGGGTCTCACTAAGTTGCCGAGAGCCTCACTAAGTAGCTGAGGCTGGCTTCGAACCTGCGCCATCCTCCCGTCTCAGCCTCCCAAGGGCAGGGATTACAAACGTGCGCCACCATCCCCGGCGCCGCTCTTATTTTTAAAATAAATTAAATTAATTTATTTTTTTCCAGGTCTGGGGAATGGAACCCAGGGACATTTGACCTCCGAGCTACACTCCCTGCCCTATATATATATGGTTTTTTTTTTTTGGTGGTACTGGGGTTCCTGGAAGCCCTTCTACCTCCGGGCTATACTCCCAGACCTTTTTTTATACTTTTTTATTTGGAAACAGGGTCTCTTAAGCCAGCGCGCGCGGCTGGCTTCGAACCTGCGCGATCCCCCTGTCTCCGCCTCCCAAGCGCGGGGATGGCAAGCGTGCCCACCGCGCCCGGCTTATTTCATCACTTCTACCACACACAGCAGGCCCGTGCTTGTCTCTCTGTCCTGTCTTGGTTCTAGTCCCAAGTCCTGGGGTGCCAGCTGTGCGCCACCACGCCTGGCACGGTCTCACTCTTGAGGGTCCGCGGGTCGGTATGGGGACAGATTGGACCAGAAACAAGGAACCGAGAAGGAAATCAAGCTGGGCTGGCCGATGGGGAGCAGAGGTCAACAAGGAAGTGGTGCCCGCGGAGTTCAAAGGTAGGTGAGTTAAATGGCTGATAGGTCGGCCCCTCCCCTCCCCTATGGGATCCCCGCCGCGGGGACAGGAGGCTGAACCCGGAGGCCAGAGTGGAGATCCGCCGGAATCCAGGTGCCTTGAGACTCCAGACATCGGAGACAGACTCCAGAGGTCGCGAGACTACAGATGTCGGGAGACACTCGGCACGCCTACGGGCATCAGTACTTCCGCTCCGCCATGTGACTCGGCCGGCCGACTGGGACCGCGCGTGACTCTCCTGACGCGGGGCTCATGGGTCCCTCACCCCACGGCCGCTGACTCCCCGAAGGTGCCAGGTTCTTGACGAAAGCCGTTGTTAACCATCTGGCTGGTGCTTGCCTCCTTCGCGAACGCCCTAACTCTGTTTTCAACATTTCAAAGGCCAGGCATAGTGGCGCCTGCCTGTCATAATTGTACTCGGGAGGCTGACACAGGAGGATCACAGGCAAGGCCCTCATCAACTTAGTGAGACTCCGTTTCAAAATAAAAACAAAAATAAGCCTGGGGATTGTAGTTCAGAGGTAGAACGCCCCCGTATCAAAAAACCAAAAATCAAAAAACAATATAGCTGGCAGCTGGGTGTGGCGGCACACATTTGTGATCCCAGCATTCGGGAGGCTGAGACGGGAGGATCACAGTTGGAGGACAGCCTCAGCTACTACTTAGCGAGGGTCTTTGCAACTTGGTGAGACTCTTTCAAAATAAAGAATAAGAAATAGGGCTGGGGGCTTAGCTTGGAGGTAGAATGCACCTTGGTTCCATCCCTATTTCCGCAAAAAAAAAAAAAGAAAAAAAACCCAATATAGCCGGGCATGGTGGTGCACACCTGGAATTCCGGTACTTAGGAGGCTAAGACAGGAGGATCGTAGGTTCAAGGACAGCCTCGGCAAATAGCGAGACTCTTATCAACCTAGCGAGACTCTGTTTCAAAATAAAATCCCAAGAAGGAAAAACACAGGCCCGGGGCGGGGGGTCTTGGTGGTGCAATGCCTCTGGGTTCAATTCTTGGTCACACACACACACACACACACACACACACACACTGAAAAAGCCCTTCAGTAAAAAGCTGGCAAAGGACACGAGCGTCTCTGGCACATCAGCCCGCAGCTTTGCCACGGTATTAATCTCGAAGAAGAAAAATATTTCTGAGTTGCTATCTACCGATAACGTGACGTTCCTGGAAGAGAACCTTGTCCGCGGTCACGGTACTTAAGAGATACGAAGAGGATTAATGGCTCTGGAAACACAGTCGGCGGGATGAATGGGAGGCCGGGTCGGCCGGGATGGCGCATGCGCGGCCCGTGTGCGCGCGTGTGTGTGTGTGCGTGTGTGTGTGTGAGTGTGTGTGTGTGTGTAGGGCCGGGTGGTCCTGCCAGAGGCTCCCCAAAAGCCAGGCCCCGGGGCTCCCATCACCCTTCCTTATCTGTTCTTCTTTGAGTCTTGGGGATGGTAGAGGGCCATTCTCCCATTCTCCCTCTGAGCTGTACACCTAGCCCCATTCTTTTTTCTTTTTTCTTTTTGTCTTTTTTTTTTTTTGCGGGTCTGGAGATAGAACCCAGGGGCATTCGACCTCCGAGCCGCACCCCCTGCCCTATTTTTTGTTCTTGATTTTGAAACCGGGTCTCACTGAGTTGCCGAGGGTCTCGCTAAGTAGCCGAGGCTGGCCGCGAACCGCGATCCTCCGGTCTCGGCCTCCCGAATGCTGGGATGACGAGCGTGCCCACCGCGCCCGGATCATTCGTTTTTTATCCATCTGGGAACAGGGTCTTGCTCAGGCATGGAGAACCTTGCTAAGTTGCGGAGGCTGGCCTGGAACCTGCGGTCCTCGGCCTCCCCAGCGCGGGGGTGAGAGGCGTGCACCTGCTCGCAAGTTCAAGCACACCGGCGGCAGCTGGGCCAGGGCGCCAGGCGGGGAGCCTGGTGAAAGGGAAAGCCGGGGACAGGGGGGACCCGGGAAGGAGGCTGTGCCTCGGCCGGCTAGGAGGAGACCGCTCACCTCACCTCCACTACTTGGTGATAGGTCGGGCCTCTCCCTTCCCCCTCAGGACCCGCAGCGGGAGCAGGAGGCGGAACCCCAGGAGCCAGAAGGGGAGATATCGTGAGAATCTAGGTGCCTCAAGATGGTCTCACCGAGTTGCCGAGAGCCTCACTCAGTAGCCGAGGCTGGCTTCGAACCCGCGCGATCCTCCTGTCTCAGCCTCCCAAGCGCGGGGATGACAAGCGTGCGCCACCACGCCCGGCTATTTGTTTATGTTTATTATTATTATTTTTCGTGGTTGTGCTGGAGATTAAACCTAGCTACACGTTCTACCTCCAAGCTACACCCCCCAGCCCTATTTATCATTATTTTTATTTGGAAACAGGGTCTCCCTGAGTAGCGGAGGGCCTCACTAAGTAGCCGAGGCTGGCCTCGAACCTGCGATCCTCCCGTCTCAGCCTCCCGAGTACGGGGGTTACAGGTGTGCGCCACCACGGCTGGCTCCAGTTTGAATATCTTTCGCACTCCACTTTGTTGCCTGCCGGGGACCATCAAGGCCTCTCTCCGGTCCTCCCCCGCTGACTCCTGCCCACAGCCGGGTGTGATGGCGCCCTACCTGTCACCCCGCTATCCGCAGCCCCCGCAGAACCCTTCCCGCTAAGTGGCTCCCAGAGGACGCCGGGCTCCTGCCAGCTCGCCGTGCCCCGTGGCGAGTCGCCTCGCCCGCAGGTCCCGTGGCGACGAGGCAATTAGATCACATTGATTCGAAGGTTCTTTTAGTTTGAAGAGTCTGTGATTTTAGCTAGGCAGCCGTTAAGGAGAGTTAGAAAGGTTTCGAGCTGCTGGTGGAGAAAGAACCGCAAGACGTGTTATTAGCGTGAAGGAAAAAAAAAGGCGAGGTGTGGAACAATAGAGTATGATTCCATTCGGGTAAAATACAGGCTTCAGCGCGCACTCGCGGTTTTTGAGAGGGAATACAGGAGCGTGTGAACAGGGGCTGCTCTCTGGGGAGCGGGAGGAGGGGTTGGCAGGGAGCAGGGTTCAACTTTAGACTGACTTAAACACTCTTATCAGGAGCTGAGGTGACACTTACGTGTGCGGGGGCACTGGGGATTGAATCAGGGGTGCTAGACCTCTGACCTCTGACCCGCACCTCCAATCCATTTTGAAAATGTGTGTGTGTGTGTGTGTGTGTGTGTGTGGTACTGGGGGTGGAACTCAGGGGCATTCTACCTCCGAGCTACACCCCCAACCTTATTTTTGATTCTTTATTTTGAAACGGGGTCTCACTGAGTTGCCGAGGGCCTCACTGAGTAGCTGAGTCTGTCCGCGAACCGCGATCCTCCAGGTCTCAGCCTCCCGAACGCTGCGATTACAAGTGTGCGCCACCACGCCCGGCTTGTTTGTTTATATATATATATATATTTTTTTTTAATGTGAAACAGGTCTTTCTAGTTGCTGAGGGCCTCGCTAACTTGCTGAGGCTGGCCTCGAACCTGCCATCCTCCTGTCTTCAGTCTCTCGCATGCTGGGGCTGTGGGATTACAGGTGTGGTGTGCCACTGTGCCTCTTATTTTTTTTTTTTTAATTTTGAAATAAGTCTTTATGTCACTGAGGGTTTCACTAAGTTGCCGAGGCTGGCCTCAAACCTGCCATCCTCCGTCTCAGCCTCCAGAGTACTGGGATCACTGACATTTACCACCTCACCTGGGTTAAGCCAGCTCCCCTTAGGGGCGTGGGTGTCTGCGCCACAAAGTTCCCCATAGACTTGACTCTCACTCCAGAGCCCTGCGGTCCTCCCATGGCGACCTTTCATTTTTAATAATAATAATAATAATAATAATAATAATAATAATAAAGAACCGGCCTCGGTGGATGGACAGCTTCTGTGGCGATCTCTGAGAAGGAGCTGGGAGCCATCTGGCACGCTCAGTGCCCGTCTTGACCTCATTTAAGGGAAGCGGGAGGTGACGACGCTGGCCCCCACCGGCCCAACGGGACGAGGCGGAGAATACCAATCAGTCGCTCGCAGAGCGCGAGGAAGGGGTGCTTCCAGCCGGAGCCAGATGATTAGAGACGGCTCCATTCGAAGCCTCGAGATCACTCAATTAAAAACCAATCAGCCAAAGTGGCTTTCAGGGCCTGAGAGCGGCGCGGAGGGAAAATCACCCCGATCATTGCTGCATCCACTCGACACCGGCGCTGGGGGAAGTGTCCGCGGAACTGACGCTCCGGGGCGGCCAGGGGCCCAGGGGGACGCAGCTGGGTCCCGGGAGGGCGGCGCCCTGGGTCCTGAAGCGTCTAGAACTCGTGGCTAGCCGGTGCGGCGGCCCACGCCGGAGTCCCAGGAATTGGGAGGCTGAGGCAGAAGGATCTCGGGTTAGAGGCCGGCCTTGGCAACTTAGTGAGATCCTGTTGCGACGTCAAAACTAAAAAGGGTGGCTCAGTGGGAGAGCGCCCCTGGGTTCAATCACCCGTGCCTCAAAAAATATATTGATAGTAGCCGGGTGTGGCGGTGCGCGCGTGTAGGCCCCGTACTTGGGAGGCTGAGGCAGGAGGATCACGGGTTTGTGGCCAGCCTCGGCAACCTAGCAAGACTCGGTTTAAATAAATAAATAAATAAATAAATAAATAAATAAATAAATAAAGCTGGGGTATGGCTTGGAGGTAGAATGCCTCTAGGTTCAATCTCCAGTACAAAAAAATAAAATAAAAAGAAAGAAAGAAAGAAGAGGAGGCGAAGGAAGAGAAGGAGGACGAGGAGGAGAAGGAAGAAGAGGAGTTGGAGGGGGGCATGGTGGCACACACTTGTAACCCCAGGACTTGGGAGGCTCAGACGGGAGGATCGCAGGTTTGAGGCCAGTCTCAGCAAGTAGTGAGACTCAGCAACCCAACAAGACCCCATTTCAAAATAAAAATAAGATAGGGCTGGGGTGTAGTTTGGAGGCAGACTGCCTCTAGGTACAATCACTAATAACTCACACAGACACACAAAGAATGAAAGAAAAGAGAAGAGGAGGGGAGAGGAGGGAGGGAAGGAAGGAGGGAGAGAGGAGGTAAAGGAGGAGGAGGGGGAGGAGGAGGGAGAGGAGGAGCGGGAGGGAGAGGAGAGAAAAGGAGGGAGAGGAGGAGGAGGGAGAGGAGGAAGAAGGAGAGGAGGAGGTAAAGGAGGAGGAGGAAGAGGGAGAGGAGGAGGGGGAGGAGGAGGAGGAAGAGGACGAGGAGGGGGAGGAGGAAGAGGGAAAGGAGGAGGAGGAGGAGGAGGAGGAGGGGGAGGACGTGAGCAGGCGCGGTCAGCCTCCTGCCCGGCCCAGGCAGGGCCGCGGGCACAGCTGCTCCTTCGGCACCGTCTTGGACGGCCTGGGTGCTCGGCCGTCACACCCTCCTCTCCCTGAAACATGCGCTTTCAAGTCAGGCCGGCACTTCAAGAGGCTGGAGCACCCCGCGGTGCTCTCCCTCCTCGCGGTGCTCTCCCTCCTCGCGGTGCTCTCCCTCCTCGCGGTGCTCTCCCTCCTCGCGGTGCTCTCCCTCCTCGCGGTGCTCTCCCACCCCGCAGTGCTCTCCCTCCTCGCGGTGCTCTCCCACCCCGCGGTGCTCTCCCTCCTCGCGGTGCTCTCCCTCCTCGCGGTGCTCTCCCTCCTCGCGGTGCTCTCCCTCCTCGCGGTGCTCTCCCACCCCGCAGTGCTCTCCCTCCTCGCGGTGCTCTCCCACCCCGCGGTGCTCTCCCTCCTCGCGGTGCTCTCCCTCCTCGCGGTGCTCTCCCTCCTCGCGGTGCTCTCCCACCCCGCGGTGCTCTCCCACCCCGCGGTGCTCTCCCACCCCGCGGTGCTCTCCCTCCTCGCGGTGCTCTCCCACCTCGTGGTGCTCTCCCACCCCGCGGTGCTCTCCCTCCTCGCGGTACTCTCCCACCTCGTGGTGCTCTCCCACCCCGCGGTGCTCTCCCACCTTGTGGTGCTCTCCCACCCCGCGGTGCTCTCCCTCCTCGCGGTGCTCTCCCTCCTCGCGGTGCTCTCCCTCCTCGCGGTGCTCTCCCACCCCGCGGTGCTCTTCCACCCCGCGGTGCTCTCCAACCTCGTGGTGCTCTCCCACCCCGCGGTGCTCTCCCACCCCGCGGTGCTCTCCCACCCCGCGGTGCTCTCCCACCCCGCGGTGCTCTCCCACCTCGCGGTGCTCTCCCACCCCGCGGTGCTCTCCCTCCTCGCGGTGCTCTCCCACCTCGCGGTGCTCTCCCTCCTCGCGGTGCTCTCCCACCCCGCGGTGCTCTCCCTCCTCGCGGTGCTCTCCCTCCTCGCGGTGCTCTCCCTCCTCGCGGTGCTCTCCCTCCTCGCGGTGCTCTCCCACCCCGCGGTGCTCTCCCACCCCGCGGTGCTCTCCCACCCCGCGGTGCTCTCCCTCCTCGCGGTGCTCTCCCACCTCGTGGTGCTCTCCCACCCCGCGGTGCTCTCCCTCCTCGCGGTACTCTCCCACCTCGTGGTGCTCTCCCACCCCGCGGTGCTCTCCCACCTTGTGGTGCTCTCCCACCCCGCGGTGCTCTCCCTCCTCGCGGTGCTCTCCCTCCTCGCGGTGCTCTCCCTCCTCACGGTGCTCTCCCACCCCGCGGTGCTCTTCCACCCCGCGGTGCTCTCCAACCTCGTGGTGCTCTCCCACCCCGCGGTGCTCTCCCACCCCGCGGTGCTCTCCCACCTCGCGGTGCTCTCCCACCCCGTGGTGCTCTCCCTCCTCGCGGTGCTCTCCCTCCTCGCGGTGCTCTCCCTCCTCGCGGTGCTCTCCCACCCTGCGGTGCTCTCCCACCCCGCGGTGCTCTCCCTCCTCGCGGTGCTCTCCCTCCTCGCGGTGCTCTCCCACCTCGTGGTGCTCTCCCACCCCGCGGTGCTCTCCCTCCTCGCGGTACTCTCCCACCTCGCGGTGCTCTCCCACCCCGCGGTGCTCTCCCACCTCGTGGTGCTCTCCCACCCCGCGGTGCTCTCCCTCCTCGCGGTGCTCTCCCTCCTCGCGGTGCTCTCCCTCCTCACGGTGCTCTCCCACCCCGCGGTGCTCTTCCACCCCGCGGTGCTCTCCAACCTCGTGGTGCTCTCCCACCCCGCGGTGCTCTCCCACCCCGCGGTACTCTCCCTCCTCGCGGTGCTCTCCCACCCCGCGGTGCTCTCCCTCCTCGCGGTGCTCTCCCTCCTCGCGGTGCTCTCCCACCCCGCGGTGCTCTCCCTCCTCGCGGTGCTCTCCCACCCCGCGGTGCTCTCCCACCCCGCGGTGCTCTCCCACCTCGCGGTGCTCTCCCACCCCGCGGTGCTCTCCCACCCCGCGGTGCTCTCCCTCCTCGCGGTGCTCTCCCACCTCGTGGTGCTCTCCCACCCCGCGGTGCTCTCCCTCCTCGCGGTGCTCTCCCTCCTCGCGGTGCTCTCCCTCCTCGCGGTGCTCTCCCACCTCGCGGTGCTCTCCCACCCCGCGGTGCTCTCCCACCTCGTGGTGCTCTCCCACCCCGCGGTGCTCTCCCTCCTCGCGGTGCTCTTCCACCCCGCGGTGCTCTCCCTCCTCGCGGTGCTCTCCCTCCTCGCGGTGCTCTCCCTCCTCGCGGTGCTCTCCCACCCCGCGGTGCTCTCCCTCCTCGCGGTGCTCTCCCTCCTCGCGGTGCTCTCCCACCCCGCGGTGCTCTCCCTCCTCGCGGTGCTCTCCCACCTCGTGGTGCTCTCCCAACCCGCGGTGCTCTCCCACCCCGCGGTGCTCTTCCACCTCGCGGTGCTCTCCCTCCTCGCGGTGCTCTCCCACCTCGCGGTGCTCTCCCTCCTCGCGGTGCTCTCCCTCCTCGCGGTGCTCTCCCACCCCGCGGTGCTCTCCCTCCTCGCGGTGCTCTCCCACCCGCGGTGCTCCCACCTCAGCCTGGGCGCTCACAGCTCGAGGGCCCGCTCTGGGTGGACGCTCAGACTTGGCGAGCCCTGCCGAGGGAGGCCGTGAGCCCGGCTCCTGGCCCTGCCGGGCGAAGGGAGCTGCCCGGGACCGCCCGCTCCGCAGGCCCCGGCCGTGGCGAGCACCCGTGCCCAGCCATTGCTCCTTTCTCCAGAGCGCTGGTCACTCTGGGTCCCCTGCCGGCCGCTGGGCTCCTCTCAGACCCCAGAAAACCCCGCGTTTCTTTCCGCAGCTGCGGGACCCCTGCGTCCTGGCCGGCCCCTCCCTGCGCGGCGCCAGGCCCCTGAGCCAGTGGCCTGGCCAGCTGGCGCCCCGGGGCGGCCGCTCCGGCCTCGCCTCGGCCCCTGCACCTGTGTGACAGGCAGCCAGCAGTGCGGTGGGCGCCGCGGGCTGCCGGCCCTCCCTCCGCGAGCACTTTCTGTGGACCTAGCTGGAGCTGCGGTTGCCGTGGCAACAGGCTCCTGCGCATCAGTGATGCTCTCGAAGCTCACCCCGGGCCGCCGCCCCGCAGGCTGCTGGGGGGAGGCCGGGAAAGGCAGCCAGCCGGCCTGCGGGCGCGGGCCTGGAACCCAGTACCTGGGAGGCTGGGACGCGAGGGTCGCAGGGTTGAGGCCAGCCTCGGCCACACAGCTAGACTCTTAACCACCTGGCCAGACCCGGTTTCAAAGCAAAACCAGGCAAGGAAGGAAGACAGAAAAACAGGCAGGGACGGAGGGAGAGAGGGGCCGGCATGGTGGTCTGCGGCGGGGGTGCCTGCTGCTCCCAGATCCATGGCGGCGGCCAATCAGTGCTCAGCATGGTTTCCTAGGCAACAGGATCCGGAGGCGCTGGCCCTGGGGCTGGGGTTCAGCACCAGAGGGAGAGGCTGGCCCCGAGGTACCGAGGACAGCACCCTGGGCTGTGGCTGCCAGCTCGGGGCCCTCCTCTCTCAGGCCTCCCTGCTGCCCCAAATAATTCGGAACCGTCTCACTCATTATTATTATTATTATTATTATTATTATTATTATTAAACCCGGGGCATTCTACCTCTGAGCTATACCTCTGACCCTATTTTATTTTTGATTTGGAAACAAGGTCCCACCAAGCTGCTGAGGGCCTGTCAGAGTTGCCGAGGCTGGCCTCGAGCCTGTGATCCTCCTGCCTCAGCCTCCCAGGACGGGGCTGACAGGCGTGTGCCACCGCGCCAGTCTCCTCACTCGATTCTTATTGTTAATTCGTGAAAATAGCAAACCTACGTTTGGTTTTTCTTTTTCTTAACACGGATGAATTTTCTTCATGGTTTGTCAACTTGTATGAATTCCAATTTCTAATTTTAGAGCCGTTTCAAAATATTGAGAGATAGCTGGGTTTTGTGGGGATAATATAGTTCAATGTATATGTAGGATAAATTATTACCTGAGTGAAAAATACTTCTTTCGTGCCAAAATTACCAATCCTTAAAAAGGTTCTTGCTGATCTTTAAATTTTTCTGTGGCACTAGGGATGGAACCCAAGGGCATTCTACCTCCAAGCTATACCCTCAGCCCTGTTTTATTTTTTATTTTGAAATAGGGCCTGAGTGGCTGAGTCTGGCCTTCAAATGGTGATCCTCCTGCCTCAGCCTCCCAACTGCTGGGATTCCCGGTGTGTGTCACTATGCCCAGATCGGAATGTTCTGAAAGACTATCCTAAAAATATTTCGTTTTTGCGGGATGCTCGTAGTCGACACAGGAGCGAATTCACTGGTTACCGGCCCCTTCAACGTGCTGTCCTCAGAGCGCCTCTTACGATCGCCGCCACTGTTCAAACACGACGCAGATGTGGAGCTCCAGCTGCCCCCACCCCGCTCATTCCCACCAGAGTGTGCTGAAAACCTCGATAGGAAAAAAAGAAGAAGAGATTCATGGACGTCTTCTGCGCCTTGTCAAACAGTGTGGCCAAGCATGGCGGCGCACGGCTGCGATCCCAGTATTTGAGAGGCCGGGACGGGAGGATGATGGTTGGAAGCCAGCCCTGGCAAGGTAGTGAGACTCAGCAGCCCGGTGGATGGGTCGGGTCCCCGAGCCCACGTGACCCTCGGCGGGGACAGGAGGCGGAACCCTGGGACCCGGAAGCGGAGATATCGCGAGACTTCGGGTGTCGCGAGAGAATCGGCACGCCTATCAAATATCGCGCCACGTGACTCGGCCACGTGCAACTCTCCAGACACGCGGCTGCCCTCGGCTGCTGACTCCCTGAGGGCGCCGGCCCAATAAAGCAGCAGCTTTTGATAACCTGGCTGCTCTTTTACCTCCTTCGTGACTCCCTAGCTCCATTTTCAACACTGCACTAGTGAGATCGACCCCCCGCCATTTCTTTTTTTCTTTTTTGTTGTACTGGGGATTGAACCCAGAGGCATTCCACTCCCGAGCTATACCCCGGCCCTACTTTGATTTTATTTTAAAACAGGGTCTCGGTAGGTCGATGAGTCTCACTACTCGCTGAGGCTGTCCTCGAACCTGTGGTCCTCCTGTCTCAGCCTCCCAAGTACTGAGATTACAAGCGTGCACCACCAGGCCTGGCTGACATCCCCCAGTTTTAAAAAAAAAAAAGGTTGCGGGTATAGCTTGGAGGTAGAGGGCTCCTGGGTTTAATCTCCAGAACCACACACAAAACAGATAGATAAGAGAGATAAATAAATAAATTGACAAACTGGGTGTCACACTAGTAATCCTAGCATTCTGGAGGCTGAGACTAGAAGATCACGGTTCGTGGACAGCCTCAGCTGCTTAGCGAGGCTCTTCACAACAGTGAGACCCTGTTTCAAAAATAAGACTAATTGCTTCGCTATAGGGCCCTTTCTATAACTCGACCTCCCAATTAAGGTGACCAATCAGAGGGAAGGGGATGGGGGAGGATGAAGCCTCTTTAAAACTCAGGAGGCGCGTAAACAAATATATCAGAGATAATCACCAAACAAGCATGGGGTTGAGGGAGGGGGAGGGAATGGGATGGGGCTGGATGAGGGCCAGTGTGTGCTTGTATATCCTCTCAGGTCTTGTATTACAATGTGATATATGATTACAATGTACCAATAAAAAATAATAAGAAGACTAAGCTGGGCCTGGTGGCGCACACTTGTCATCCCAGCATTTGAGAGGCTGAGACAGGAGGATCTCGGTTCGCAGACAGCCTCAGCTACTTAGTGAGGCCCCTTGCGACTCAGTGAGACCCTGTTTCAAAAAAAAAAAAAAAAAAGATTAAAATAGGGCTGGGGGTATAGTTCAGAGGTAAAATGCTCCTGGGTTCCAGTACTGCAAAAGAGAGAGAGAGAGAGAGAGAGAGAGAGAGAGAGAGAGAAATAAATAATAAAAAATAAAAAATAAAAATAAATTAAAAATAGGGCTGGGGGAATAGCTCAGAGGTAGAATGCCCCTGGGTTTTATCTACAGGAGTGAAATAAATAAATAAATAAATAAGCAAACAAATAAATAAATAAAATAAAAAATAGGGCAGAGGGTGTAGCTTGGAGGTACAATGCCCCTGGGTTTCATTCCTGGTACCACAAGAAAAAAAAAATTAAAAATGTTTGCCGGGCGTGGTGGCGCGCGCTTGTCATCCCCGCGCTCGGGAGGCCGAGACAGGAGGATCGCGCGGGTTCGAGGCCAGCCTCAGCTACTGAGTGAGGCTCTCGGCAACTTAGGGAGACCCTGTTTCCAAATAAAATATAAAAAAGGTCTGGGAGTATAGCCCGGAGGTAGAAAAGTCTCAGGGTTCCACCCCCACTACACCACAAAAAAAAAAAAAAGAAAGAAAGAAAGAAAGAAAAGAAAAGAAAAGAAAAGTTTAAAATGGGGCTGGGAGTATAGTACAGGGGTGATTCCACTACTTGGGAGGCTGAGACAGGCTGGATGCCTCAGCAGAGTAGTGAGCCCCTGTTTCAAAGTAAAAAAAAAACAAAATCAAAGAGGCTGGGGCGTAACTCCGAGGTCGGAGGCCCCTGGGTTCCACCCCCATCGCCACCTCAGAAAACCAAACCTGAAACACAGGAGCCAAAACCCGTGTAAATACCCAGCCGAGCTGAGATGTGAACTCCAGCCATGAGCTGGGGAAACGAATGCAAATTTCCCCTCAGCCTGTGCAAATGCAGCCAGGAAATGTCCCGGGCCTGAGAAAACCTAGGGGTTTAACATAATCCTGATGTCTGGGGGCTTTCAGAAGGAATTTTCTAAAAGGTTCTGTTTTCGTAGCCATAAATAGAGCCCAATGTGTACAGAGCTGGCGAAGAAGTGTTAGCTCATAAATAAAACAGGCTGGGGTGCGGGGCCACGGCCCTGGCCTGGCGGGTGCAGGGGGATGGCCGCAATGGCCGGCGGCACGGCTGTCTGCAAGGGTCACCGGGCGTGTTAGAAAGCCGCACCCACCGGCGTCCTTTGAGACAAGGGCGCCTTTGACGTGGCTTTAGAAAGGAGGCTGAGACAGGAGGATGGCGGTTCGAGGCCAGCCTCAGCTACGACTTAGGCCCTTTGCAATTCAGTGAGACCCTGTTTCAAAATAAAGGATACAAAATAGGGCTGGGGGTGTCGCTTGGAGGTAGAACGCCCCTGGGTTCCATCCTTACTACCACAAAAAAAAAAAAAGGAAAGAAAAAAAAGGAAGAAAGGAAGAAAGGAAGAAAGGAAGAAAGGATCAAATTGGCCAGAGGCGGTGGTGCACACCTGGAGCCCCAGGGCTCGGAGCCTGAGAAATGGCTGAGCGCGGGTCTGGCCAATCCCAGCTACCATTGGGAGGCCACGGGAGCGGGGCCCACCGGCCAGGCTCTTGACTTGGCCCGAGCCCGAGCTCATTAGAAGCTGCTAGAACGTGGGAGTCCTCGCCAAGCCGGCCATTCCAGCAGGAGACAATGGACTGACCTATATTTCCTTCTGGGAAAACGGCAGAGAGCGGAGTGCCGACTGCGTTTCATGGCCACAGTCCTCGGAGAGGGTCGGTGATTCTTCTCTTTCTTTCTTTCTTTCTTTCTTCCTTTCTTTCTTTCTTTCTTTCTCTCTCTCTCTTTTCTTTTCTTTTCTTTTGTGTCCCGGGGGTTGAACTCAGGGGTATTCTCTATCTCCAGGCTACACCCCCAGCCTGTTATCCTCCTGTCTTGGTCTCCCAAGCACCACCATGACTGGCTGCTTGGCCTATGGTGTGTGTGTGTGTGTGTGTGTGTGTGTGTGTGTGTGTGTGGTACTGGGGGTGGAACCCAGGGGCTTTTCTACCTCCAGGCTACACTCCCAGACCTATTTTATATTTTATTTGGAAACAGGGTCTCACTGAGTTGCCGAGAGCCTCACTCAGTAGCCGAGGCTGGCTTCGAACCCGCGCCATCCTCCTGTCTCAGCCTCCCAAGCGCGGGGATGACGAGTGTGGCCACCACGCCCGGCTGAAAGCATATTTTAAAAATAGGGTTGAAGCCGGGCGTGGTGGCCATGCTTGTCATCCCCGCGCTTGGGAGGCTGAGACAGGAGGATCGCGGTTCGCGGCCAGCCTCAGCTACTGAGTGAGGCTCTCGGCAACTCAGTGAGACCCTGTTTCAAAATAAAGAATAAAAATAGGGTTGGGGGGTGTAGCTCAGAGGTCGATGCCCCTGGGTTCCATCCCCAGACCCGCAAAAAAAGTAATAAATAAATAAATAATAAATAAAATACAGGGCTGGAGTGGAGCCTGGAGGTAGAATGTCCCTGGGTTGCAGCCCCCAGTAGCACGCACGCACACACGCACACACACACGCACACACACATTGGATTAGGAGTGCAAAGGGAGAGGCCCATATAGGGGTGAAAGGTGTTTAATTAACAGACGCCAGCGGGAAGAAGCCGCTCACTCCTCTCTCCTATCAACGAGGGCGAGAGCGATCTTGAGATCCTGACAGGAGGGAATGGAAAGCAGGGCGGCCAGCCGAGCCCAGAGCCAGCAGGGCGGCCAGCCGAGCCCAGAGCCAGCAGGGCGGCCAGCCGAGCCCAGAGCCAGCAGGGCGGCCAGCCGAGCCCAGAGCCAGCAGGGCGGCCAGCCGAGCCCAGAGCCAGCAGGGCGGCCAGCCGAGCCCAGAGCCACCAGGGCGGCCAGCCGAGCCCAGAGCCAGCAGGGCGGCCAGCCGAGCCCAGAGCCAGCAGGGCGGCCAGCCGAGCCCAGAGCCAGCAGGGCGGCCAGCCGAGCCCAGAGCCAGCGGCAGCGTGAGCAGGCCGCCCCATTTCTAAGCCCCTCGAGCAAGAGGCAGGAACCGGGCCGAGCCTAGGTGCGGTGCTGGACCCCTAACAACGCCATGCCAGACGTGGGGGTGCGTTCGCGGGTTCGCTACTGCGGACTGAACCCAGTGGCATTCTCCCTCCAGGCTGCACCCCAGCCCTTCTGAGTTTTTCTTTTGAAACAGGGTCTTCCTAAATTGCTGAGGCTGCCTCGAACCTGTGATCCTCCTGTCTCAGCCTCCCAAATCCTGGGATTACGAGTGGGCGCCACCAGGCACCACCACTTGGTTAACACACTCATATTATAGATACACAGTAGCAGGCTCATAGTGAGTGCTGGATACACAGTAGCAGGCCCATAGTGAGTGCTGGATACACAGTAGCAGGCTCATAGTATAGTGAGTGCTGGATACACAGTAGCAGGCCCATAGTGAGTGCTGGATACACAGTAGCAGGCCCATAGTGAGAGGACACGGTTTGGTTTCCCATTAGCACTGTCTTTACCTCAGCTATACAGGAGGCTGCGGCAGGAGGATCACACGTTCAAGACCAGCCTGGGCAGCTTGGCAAGACTGTTTCAACCCCTCAAACAGCGAAGCACAAGGACAACCCCAAGCCGCCCGCGGCTTCCCAGCAGCCACACCCCAAACAGCCTTGCTCTGCTCCTGCCGGGAGGCGCCCCTCACAAGGGGCCGCCATCGCCCCTCCGTCACCCCAGGCCTCTGAGACGCAGGGCAAACCAGGGAGAACGAGTCAGGATGGACCGGGCGCCGGCTCAGGGGGAGTGAAGGCTCAGAGAAGATGGTGCTCGCCTGCCACCCCAGGGCCCAGGAGGCCGACACAGGAGGACTGCAGGTTCGAGGCCAGCCTCAGCAATTTAGCAAGACCCTCGGCAACGCAGTGTGACCCTGATAAAATAAACTACCCCCGAATTCAACTTCTAGTACCACACAGACAGACAGACAGACGGTGACTTTCAAGTGTCAGGCAGTGTGGACTGTGTGGTTTCATGACGGGGGACCCGCGGGGCGGACCCAGAGCCTCGGGGTCAGCGCTGCACACGGGGAGCCAGAATTCCCTTCCATAGAAAGAACAAGCAAAATCCTCTGCGAAAGGGCCCGGCCTCTGGCAGGAAGAGGAAGGACGGCTATGAACTGATTATACAAGTCCTGGCAGACGCCGAAGGCCTCTAGTCCTCCCTCAGCAACGATCCAGCGCCAGGAAGTTTGTTTATTCCCTTAAGAATGAGGAACTGCCGGGCGTGGCGGCGCGCCTGTCATTCCAGCATTCCAGAGGCTGAGGCGGGAGGATGGTGGTTCGAGGCCAGCCTCGGCTACTTAGTGAGGCCCTGTTTCAAAATAAAGAATAAAAAATAAGGGCAGGGGGTGGAGCTCAAAGGTAGAATGCCCCTGGGTTCCATCCCCAGACCCACTAAATAAATAAATAAATAAATAAACAAACAAATAAATAAATAAAATAAAGAAACTAAAAACTAGGGCTGAGGGTGTAGCTTGGGGGTGGAATGCCCCTGGGTTCCATCCATCTACACACACACACACAAAAGCCTCAAACGATTTATAAAGCGAAAACAGACTAGGGGAACAGATTTTATGATGAATAGAATTAGTGGTTAAAAACAGACCAGGAAATAGATATTCATTCAAATTCTCTTTCTCGCCCGTATATGTGTATATATGTTGTTTTTTTCTGTATTTTGGTGCTGGGACTTGAACCCGGGGCAGTCTGCCCCCGAGCTTCACTCCCAGCCCTTTTAATCGTTCATTTGGGAAACAGTATATCACTAAATTGCCGAGGCTGGCCTCCAACCCGGAATCCTCCTGCCTCAGCCTCCCAAGTACTGGGATTCCAGGTGTACAACACAGCCCCACTTGAAGTTAATTTTAGAAGTGCCCTATGTGCAATTAATTTAAACAATGTTTGTTATTTATTTATTTATTTGCGGGCCTGGGGATGGAACCCAGGGGCATTCAACCTCTGAGCTACACCCCAGCCCTATTTTTTATGCTTTATTTGGAAACAGGGCCTCACTGAGTTGCGGAGGCCCTTGCTAAGTAGCTGAGGCTGGCCTCGAACCGTGATCCTCCATTCTCAGCCTCCCGAATGCTGGGATGACAAGCGTGCGCCACCGCGCCCGGCTACACAATATTATGGGACCAAAGCCTCAGGAGGACGGGACCCCCGGCCCATGGCCGGCAGTGTAGCTCAGAGGTAGGGTGCCGTTCTACCCAGCATCGGAAAAAAATAAAAATATAACGATGTGTTGAACGGAGCGCTCCCCAGTGGGGGCGGGCGGAGCCCCTGACTGGAGCCTGCACGCGGCAAGGCCAAGGCCCGAGCAGGGGCCGCTGCAGCAATGGCGGGGGCGAGCAGCCACCCCAGGGGCGCTCCCCACCAAGCCGGGGCTGGAGGGGCCCTGGCTGCAACGGCGCAGCCCATGGACGGCGGCCTCCGGCGCCATCGGCCCTTCGCCCTGCGTGACGGCCGCCCCTCTCCTGACCAGGCGCGGGGGTTCTCATCTCTGCGCCAGGTTTGATGCCAGAAAGGAAAAAAGGCAGAATCGGACCCTCGCTAGGCAGGTGTGGTTTTGGTGCGGGGCACTGAACCCAGTCTGCCTTCGAGCTACTCTCGGTTAAGGCTGGCCTCAAAACCTGTGAGCCTCCCATCTCGGCCTCCTAAGGACCGGGATGACAGGCGTGTAGCGCCATACCCGGCCCCTGAGCAGTTTTTGCAACAAGTCCCTGGCATGGGAAAAAAAAAAAAAATCCATCCTGGGAAACAAGGTTTCATGTTTAAAAACCAAGTGCCACGGGAAATGCTAGATCCTGGCTTGGCCCAAAGCCAGCAAATCTGGGATGGAGAGTTTTGTGAGGAAATCAGAGGAACTGATGTCAGTTCTCTGAGGCAAGAGAGTAACACTGAAGCCGTGTTTGAAATAAATAAAAAAAGAAAGCCCAGCTGGGCGCGGTGGTGCACGCTTGTAATCCCGGCATTTGGGAGGCTGAGACGGGAGGATCGCGGTTCGAGGCCAGCCTCAGCTACTTAGGGGAGGCTCTTTGCAACTCAGTGAGACCCTTTTTCAAAAGAAAGAATACAGCGCCGGGCGTGGCGGGCACGCTCGTCATCCCCGCGCTGGGGAGGCGGAGACGGGAGGATGGCGCAGGTTCGAAGCCAGCCAGGCGCGCTGGCTTAGGAGACCCTGTTTCTAAATAAAAATATAAAAATAGGTCTGGGAGTGTAGCCCGGAGGTAGGAGGGCTTCCAGGAACCCCAGGACCACCAAAAATAAGTAAATAAATAAAAATAAAAAATTAAGAATACAAAATAGGGCAGGGGGTATACCTTGGAGGTTGAATGCCCCTGGGTTCCATCCCCAGACCCGCATAAATAAATAAATAAATATTCCCAGCGGGTGTGGTTATCCCAGTACCTGGGAGGCTGAAGCAGGAGGCTCACAGGATGGAGGCCAGCCTCGACAACTGAGCCAGACCTCGTTTCAAAAGACAGAAAGGAAAGAAGAAAGGGGGCTGGGGGCGGGGCCTGGAGGTTGGCCGCCCTGGGTCCAACGTGCAATGCTGGACAAATCCGCGCGTGAGACGGCCCCCCCACGGCCCCCACACGGCGCTCGCGCGCCCCTCCTCCGGCGGAGCACTGGAGCCGGAGCTCCGCAGATCAGACTCCACCCATCGGCTCGCAGGGCTGCTGGCGGCTTCCTCGGCCGATGCCCAGGGCTTTTTTTTTTTTAATTATCTTCTTTTCATTTGTAACACACATGTAACATAATCCCCCTAGCAGGGGCGCTGCCAGGACTTGACGCGACTCACGCGATGGGTCTGGGCACCGCTTTCTAATCATCGCTGGTCGCTGCTGCCAAGAAGCAGGCCCGACGGCGCTCGGCCCTCCGCCCAGCACTGGGGAGGCTGAGAGCGGAGGACTGCAGGTTCGAGGCCAGCCTCAGCAACTAAGTGAGACACTTGTCAACCTAGTGAGACCCTGTTTCCAAATAAAAATAAAAAAGGCTGGGGCCGTCGCTTGGGGCCAGAATGGCCCTGGGTTCAGTCTCTAGTACCAAAAAGAGACAGATTCATCAACTAGAGACAACCTGCAGGACCGCCTGGTGGGACCAGCCTGCTTGGGCGCCGCGCTGGGCGCCGGGGAGCCTTGGGGGGGGTCCTCGTCAACTCTCTGCTCTCCAGGGGAATTGGGGAGAACACGCTTCCCGCAGACCTTGCAGTGTGGGCGTCAGGAGCAATCACTCCGGAAGATTATCACGTGTAGGAGCCCCGCAAAATATGATTCCCACGCTCAGGAACAACCACACAGACACGCACACCGCAGCGCCGGGGGTCAAGAAGCCCCTTCCCCTTGAGCGTGCGCCTGGGCGGTGTGCGGGCGAGCGAGAGAGCGCTACTGCTGACACTGGCGGGGCCGCCAGCGCCTGGGAGGCTGGGACAGGAGGATCCCAGGGTCGAGGCCAGCCTCAGCTACTTAGGGAGGCCCTCAGGAACTTAGTGAGACCCCGCTTCAAAATGAAGAAGAGACCCCCCGGAAGGACCGGAGGCCGGGGCCGCAAGGCCCTGGGCACCGGGCGGAGGGCGGGGGGCCCGGCCTACCCCTGGGAAGGCATGGTGCTGGGCAGGAGGCTGAGCCCGAGTTCCGGGAGGCCCGGTACCAAACAGGAGGCCCAGCCGCGAGGTACAGAGGAGCCTGGCACCGCTGTGCTGCGCCAGGCCGTGCTCTGCGCGGTGAGGCTGTTGGACTCCGCTCTTAGAAAGGAGGAAAGAAAAAAATTCATTGCTTCCGAGTGCCTGATCTCACAACCTCCTCAAACCACACATACTGTCTTCTCTTACGTTAAAAAATAAAAAAAAAGGAAAAGAAAAAGAAAAGAAAAATATTGGAGAGGGGTCAAGATGGCCGCAGGGGCAGCCAGGATACTGGAGATGCAGACACAACTTATCCAACGGAACTGCATCTTTTGGAAAAATTCCCCACGAAGGAGGACTGCGTCTTCTCCACATCGTTAAGAATCCTGGACCTCACCTGGAAGGAGAGAGTCCAGCAGAGACCTGGGCACAAGGCGGTGTCGGCAGCGGTGGCCGCGATGGCGGTGGAGGCTTGTACTGGGGAGAGGCAGAGATCTGATCCAACCCACCCTGGTCTTCTGAAGAAATTACCCCAAAGGTGGAATGCTACCGTCGTGCAGGCTTTGGAACGCTGGGCAACATGCAGAGTGGGAAAAGAGCTTGGGAAAGATTTGAAATGGTGGAGGCAGCGGCAATGGCAGCGGCCAGGACTCAGGGGAGGCAGAGATCTGATGCAATAACCTGGAACTTTTGAAGAAATAACCCCAGAGGCAGAATGCTACCACCATGCACCCTCGGGAATGTGGGACAACCTGCTGGGTGAAGAGGGTGCTCGGATCAGAGCCTGCCGAGGGGTGAGGCAGGTGATGGGGACAGCAAAGCCGGGATTGGAGCCTGCCATGAGGCAAGGCCCGTGCTGGGGCCTCCAAGGCCAGGATCGGAGCCTGTCGAGGGGTGAGGCCGGTGTCAGGGCCACCGAGGCCGGGATTGGAGCCTGCTGTGAGGCAAGGCCGGTGCTGGGGCCTCCTAGGCCAGGATAGGAGCCTGCCGAGGGTTAGGCTGGTACCAGGGTCAGCAAGGCTGGGATCAGATCCTGCCTTGAGGCAAGGCCGGTGCTGGGGCCTCTGAGGCCGGGATCGGAGCCAGCCGAGGGGTTAGGCCGGTGCGGGTGCCAGCGAGGCCAGAATCGGGGCCTCCCCTGAGGCAAGGCCGGTGCTGGAGCCAGCGAGGTCGGGATCAGAGTCCTCCGGGTGGCCAGGCCACTACTGGGGCCGTCAAGAGTGGGATCGGAACTTGCAATGCGACATGCACAGAGAAATATCACAGAAAATAAAAACCAGATGCTTCCCCTAATTAGCAAAAACTAGAAGGAAAGGGGAAACGGGGAGGTCGAGTTATAGAAAGGGCCCTATAGAGAAGCATTTAAGGTGACCAATCAGAGGGGATGGGATGGGGGAGGATGAAACCTCTTTAAAACTCAGGAGGTGCTTAAACAAATGTATCAAAGATAATCACCCATCAAGTATGGGATCAAGGTGGGGGAAATGGGCTGGGGATTGGATGAGGGCTTATTGGATGATGTGTGCTTGTATATCCTCTCAAGTCTTGTATTCCAATGTGATGTATGATTACAATGCACCAATAAAAATAATTTATAAAATAAAGAATAAAAATTAGGCAGGGGGTGTAGCTTGGAGGTAGAATGTCCCTGGGTTCCATCCCCAGTACTGCAAAAATGAAAGGAAGGAAGGAAGGAAGGAAGGAAGGAAGGAAGGAAGAAATAAAGAAGAAAGAGAGAAAGAAAGAAAGCCGGCCAGCTGGGTGTGGTGGCACACGCTTGTAATCCCAGTATTTGGGAGGCTGAAACAGAAGGATCGTGTTTTGCAGACAGCCTCAGCTACTACTTAGGCCCTTTGCAACCCAATGAGACCCTGTTTCAAAAAACAAAGAATCAAAAATAGGGCCGGGGGTGTCGCCTGGAGGTGGAATGCCCTCGGGTTCCATCCTCAGTACCGCAAATAAATAAATGATAAATAAATGACTAAGAAATAGGACTGGGGTGTAGCTTGGAGGTAGAATGCCCTGGGTTCCATCCCCAGTACCACAGAGAGAGAGAGAGAGAGAGACAGACAGACAGACAGACAGACAGACAGACACAAAGGCGCCCTCTAGGACTGTAGTCCCAGGGCCTGCGGGCCTCGGTTTCCCCTCCCGGCCCGGCCCCTCCTGCCACCGCTCTCCGCGATCTTCTGAGCGACTTACCCTGAACAGGTTTCTACTGTCAATTTCTAAACTTAAGAGGAAATGAAAAAAAAAAGGAAAAAAAAAAAAAAAAGGAGCAGAGCGCGCTGGTTGGAAGACGGGCCGTGTGCGCAGAAGCCAGAAATGTCAAGGTCTGAGCGCATCCGGCAAACACGGCCGAATGCGACAAAAGCCGCCGCTAATGAAAAGCCCGGGAAGGCCGCGCTTTCTGTCCTCCCAGCCGTTCCGGGGACGGAATTCTCCACGGCAAAGATGGAAAACCTTTTGCTTTTTTCAAAACTCGTACAATTAAGCCCGATTAGTCTGCCTGATTTTTTTTCCTTCCTCGCTGCCCCCGCCCCATGATCCCTGCCCGTCTCCCCCCACCCAGTCTCCCCAGGATGCCAATGTGCTTTGCTTTATTTTATTTTATTTTTTTATTATTAGCACCAGCAAGGCGCTGGGTTTAAGAGGCAGAAAGGACACCCTGTGTTTGCACGTCCTTCCAGAAGCATTTAATAGCTGTCAGCGGGCACTTAGGAGACACCCCGCCCCCATTTTGCAAAATGCACCGAACTGCTCGTGCAAGGAGTTTGGACTTCGCTCCTTAAGTCCGGTGGAGGAGAGGGGACAAAGAAAAGCCCAGAATTTCCTCTCCTTCCGCAAAGCAGAGGCGTGGCTTGATAGAGAAAAAAACGAGCCAGAAACAAGAGAATGTACCCAGGCCCCTGTTACTGCAGTCCTTGGGAGGCTGAGACGGGAGGCTTGCAGATTTGAGGCCAGCCTCAGCAACTTAAGACTTGCAGCTAGCTACTTAGAGAGACCCTGTTCCCAAATAAAATATAAAGAGGAATGTGGCGGTGCACACTTGTCATCCCAGTCCTTGGGAGGCTGAGACTGGAGGATCGCGGTTCAAGGACGGCCTCGGCTACTTAGTGAGGCCCTCGGCAACTCAGTGGGACCCTGTTTCCAAATAAAGTGCAGCTCGGAGGTCAAGTGCCTCCGGGTTCCATCCCAGACCCACAAAAAAAGAGAGAAAGAGAAACGTGAGCGAGGAGGATTCGGTGAATGTGGGGCTGCTGCCTGCGCCCCCCACACAGGTCTTCTCCTGGGTCCTCCGTCCAAGCCAGAGACGGCGCGACGGGAAGCCCGGCACCCCGAGCCTGCGACGGCGCCGGCGGCGTCAGGGGCTGAGCTGCGGCAGGTGGGGCGCCGGCTGGCCCGCTTGCTTTCTCTCTCCCTTTCTCTTTCTTTCCTTCTTTCTTTCTTTCTTTCTTTCTTTCTTTCTTTCTAGAGAGTTCTTTCTTTCCTTTTTTCCTTCTAGAGAGTTTTTTCTTTCCTTTCTTTCTTTCTAGAGAATTCTTTCCTTTTCTTTCTTCTTACAGGATTATTTTCTTTCTTTCCTTTCTTTCTAGAGAATGCTTTCCTTTCTAGAGTTCTTTTTCCTTTTTTTCTTTCTAGAGAATTCTTCCTTTCCTTTCTTTCTTTCTAGAGAATTCTTTCCTTTCCTTTCTTTCTAGAGAATTCTTTCTTTTCTTTTTTCTTTCTAGAGAATTCTCTTTCTTTCTAGAGAATTCTCTTTCTTTTTTCTTTCTAGAGAATTCTTTTCTTTGTTTCTAGAGAATTTCCTTTCTTTCTAGAGAATTCTTCCTTTCCTTTCTTTCTTTCTAGAGAATTCTTTCCTTTCCTTTCTTTCTAGAGAATTCTTTCTTTTCTTTTTTCTTTCTAGAGAATTCTTTTCTTTTTTCTTTCTAGAGAATTTTCTTTCTTTCTAGAGAATTCTTCCTTTCCTTTCTTTCTTTCTAGAGAATTCTTTCCTTTCCTTTCTTTCTAGAGAATTCTTTCTTTTCTTTTTTCTTTCTAGAGAATTCTTTTCTTTGTTTCTAGAGAATTTTCTTTCTTTCCTTTCTTTTTTTCTTTTTTTCTTTCTAGACCCTTCCTTCCTTCCTTCCTTCCTTCCTTCTTCTGGGATCTCAAATCCCAGTCTCTGTCCTGGCAAGCGACAGTCACAGCGCGCAGGGGGCTGCTGTTGGTGAGGGGCGGCTCTGAGCGGCTCCCAGCTGGTCCCCGGGAAGAATTCAGGGTTTCTGGGTGCTTCGCCCGG
Organism: Muscardinus avellanarius; assembly: GCF_963383645.1. NCBI lineage: Eukaryota > Metazoa > Chordata > Mammalia > Rodentia > Gliridae > Muscardinus > Muscardinus avellanarius. The sequence goes on along the minus strand of NC_137808.1, from coordinate 15,367,276 downwards.
CTCTCCCCGAAATGCCCTGCGGGAGGGGGCGACGAGGCCCGGACGCCCCGTTCCCGCGGGTCTCACCGCGGGTTTCACGCTCTCAAGCTTCAAAGTCCAGCGTCCCAAGCCCTGCCCGGCATGTTATCACCGGCCGAGGAAAGTCATAAAAAAAAAAAAATCAACTTCCCAACCCTGCCCCATGTTTTAAGCCGTTTCCTTGAGAACAAACCTGCCCCAGTTAGCACATTAAACCACCACCAAAAAAGAGTAATGAGAAAAAAGAGTAAGCAAGTTGGCAAATGAATTTCCGGCGGTCATTTTCTTTCTAACACGCACGCACACACAGAGGAGGCGTGAGTGACTGTGTGACTTTAAACCGCGCTGTCTCAAAGGCTGCCGTCTAGGAAAGAGGGGACCCGCCACGCGCGTGCTACTTCGATCATCCCGATTCCCGAGAGAAAAAGCAGAAATACAACTTTAATATATTTGGAGAGCAAGAATTCACGTTATTATTATTTTTACCCAAATGCGGTTTAACGAACGGGGAAAAAGGTATTCTGAGTCCCAGCACCGCCCTGTGGTGAAAATGATTTTTTTTTTTTTCCTGCAACAGAACTACCGTAGCAAAGGCAGCTGCTTTCAAGGACAATCGATAAACCGGACCAAATGAAAACCAACCACCCAGCCGGGCTCAGCGGCGCACACCTGCAATCCCAGGACTTGGGAGGCTGAGACAGGAGGCCCGCAGGATGGAGGCCAGCCTCAGCTCCTTAGGGAGGCCCTCAGAAACTTAGTGAGACTCTGTTTCAAAATGAATAAAAAATAGGGCTGGGGACGCAGATTGGAGATGGCACGCCCCTGGGCTCGGGGGTCGCGGGCGGGGGCCTTACCTTCTTCTCCATGCGCCCCAGCTGCTCCTTGTAGAAGGCGTCGCGGCGCCTGAACTCGGTCTCTATGTTCTCCAGCTCCTCCGCCTGGTTGGAAGAGGACAAAGGCCCAGTTAGCCGGGCAGTAATGGCCACAGCCAAGCCCTGACCTTTTCCCGACAGCCTTTGAGGTCGCTATTACACTCCACTGCAGGAATCTCTAGCGTTTATAATTTTTTTTTTTTTTTGATGGTACTGGGGGTGGAATCCAGAGGCTTTCTACCTCCGGGCTATACTCCCAGACCTGTTTTATATTTTATTTGGAAACAGGGTCTCACTAAGTTGCCGAGAGCCTCACTCAGTAGCTGAGGCTGGCTTCGAACCTGCGCGATCCTCCTGTCTCAGCCTCCCGAGCGCGGGGATGACAAGTGTGCGCCACCATGCCTGGCTATTTATTTATTTATTTATTTTGCAGGTCTGGGGTTGGAACCCAGGGGCATTTGAACTCCGAGCCACACCCCCTGCCCTATTTTTTATTATTTATTTTGAAACCGGGTCTCACTGAGTTGCGGAGGGCCTCACTAAGTAGCCGAGGCTGGCCGCGAACCACGATCCTCCGGTCTCAGCCTCCCAAATGCTGGGATGACGAGCGTGCGCCCCACGCCCGGCTGGTCCCTGGTGTTTATTAAACACTTACTATCCACCGACTGCTGTTGTGCGAGGTGCTCACGGAGGAGGATTTCCCACACTCCTTGCAACGTCCTTGAAAGGGCGGGACTGCTACGACCCTCCCGAGACCCCCCAAGACCGAGGAGCTAAGTAACTACCCATATTTTTTTGTCGGGTGGTACTCCCCAGTACTGGGACCTATGAGCATTCTACCTCTGAGCTCTACCCCCTGCCCGATTTTATCTTTTGTCTGGAAATAAGGTCTTGCTAAGTTGCCGAGGGTCTCAGTACACTGTCGAGGCTGGAGGCGGAGCCAGGCTGGCCCCGTGGCTGAGGCTGGAAACTCCTAAAGAGCCCATCATCGAAGGCCACGTTTTCCTGCTTGCTTCTCCCCGGCAGCACCAGGCCCTGGACAAACCCTGCGCGCCATGGACTCAGTCCCTGCCTCCGCAGTGTTCCTGGAACCACGCGGGGTCGTGCTCAAGAAGGGGCGGTCAGAGCTGGCCTGCTGGCACAGGCTTGTCATCCCCGTGCTTGGGAGGCCGAGACAGGAGGATTACAGCTTCGAGGCCAGCCTCAGCAGCTTAGCGAGACCCTCACCAACTTAGTGAGAGCCTGTTTTAAAGTAAGAAGTAAGATCGGGCTGGGGTGTGGCTCAGAGGTAGAACGCCTGGGTTCAAAATACAGTACCCAAAATAAAAAAGAAGCCCGACGTGGTGGTGCACTCTTGTAATCTAAGCACTTGGGAGGCTGAGGCAGGAGGATCCTGGTTTGCAGCCGGCCTCAACTACCGAGTGAGGTCCTCGGCAACTAAGTGAAACCTTGTTTCAAAACAAAGAATAATGCCGGGCGGCGGCGCCCCCTGGTAATCCCAGCATGTGGAAGGAAGCCCAGACGGCAGGACCACGGTTCACAGACAGCCTCGGCTACTTTGTGAGGCCCTTGCAACTTAGTTTCCAAATAAAGAATAAAAAATAGGGCAGGGGGTGTAGCTCGGAGGTCGAATGCCCCTGGGTTCCATCCTTGAGCTTTTAAGAAACTAAGAGATCAGCGCCGGGCGCGGCGGGCACGCTCGTCACCCCCGCGCCTGGGAGGCGGAGACAGGAGGATGGCGCGGGTTCGAAGCCAGCCGCGCTAGGTTACGAAACCCTGTTTCCAAATAAAAATATACAAAATAGGTGTCTGGGAGTGTAGCCTGGAGGTAGAAGGGTTTCCAGAAATCCCAGTGCCACCAAAAAAAAAAAAAAAAAAAAAGGCTGGGGTGTAGCTAGGGGAGAGAATTCCGTTGTTTCCAATCCCCCCCAAATAAATAAACTAAGGAGATAGTGGGGGTGTGTGTGGAGATACTGGGTGTTAAACCTCTGAGATATATCCCCAGCCTTTTTTTGTGGGGGAGAACTGGAAACTGAACCCACAGGCATTCTACCTTGGAGCTACGCCCCAGCACTATTTTATTTTTATTTTTATTTTTTTTATTTTTGGGGGTTTCTGGAAACCCTTCTACCTCCGGGCTACACTCCCAGACCTATTTTTATGCTTTTTAATTTGAAAACAGGGTCTCTTAAGCCAGCTCGGCTGGCTTTGAACCTGCGCCATCCTCCTGTCTCCGCCTCCCAAGCGCGGGGATGACAAGCGTGCCCACCACGCCCGGCGCTTATTTTTATTTTGAAACAGGGTCTCACTAGGTTATTTGGAAACAGAGTCTCACTACGTGCTGAAGCTGCTCTGGAACCTGCGATCCTCCTGTCTCCGCCTCCCAAGAACTGGGATTACAGGTGTGCGCCACCACGCCCAGGACCCTCAGCCCTATTTTATTTTATAATTTTGTTTTTTGTGGTACTGGAGATGGAATCCAGGGGTGATCTACCTCTGGGCTACACCCCCAGCCTCAGCTACTTAGGGAGGCCCTTTGCAACTCAGTGAGACCCTGGTTCAAAATAAAAAATAAGCCGGGCGTGGTGGCGCACGCTTGTCATCCCCGCGCTTGGGAGGCGGAGACAGGAGTGTAGCTGGAGGTAGAAGGGTTCCATCCCCAGTACCATGACCAAATAAAATAAAATAAAATAAAAAATAAAAAATAAAGGCCAGGCGTGGTGGCGCACGCTTGTCATCCCCGCGCTTGGGAGGCGGAGACAGGAGGATCGCGCAGGTTCGAAGCCAGCCACGCGCTCTGGCTTAAGAGACCCTGTTTCCAAATTTAAAAAGTATAAAAATAGGTCTGGGAGTGTAGCCTGGAGGTAGAAGGGCTTCCAGGAACCCCAGTACCACCAAAAAATAAAAATATAAATAAATAGAAAAGAAAGAAATAAAGAAATAAAAAAACAGGGATGGGCGTCTAGATCAAAGGGAGAAAGTCCCTGGGTTCAAGCCCCAGTAACCCCCACACAAGACAAACTGAAAAAGACAAAAGAATTAAAAATAAAATAGAACAGATCCAAGATCTATAAGAAAATGGCAAACGCCTAACGCGTCCTTTTAACTGGAGTCCTGGTAGGAATCGAGACACACGAGGTAAAAGAGTAAGGAGATCTCCAAAATTAAAGACAATAAATTATAGATCCGAGAGGCTCAGAAAAACCCCAAGCAGGATGCGTTTGTAAAGTTCTTAAATTACTCCTGAAGTAATGGTGTATTTTTGAACACAGACAGTCATAAGCTGAAAAGAATTGCCATTTCTACAGCAACCCGAAAAAGGCACCAAAAAAGAACAAATAAAAATCAGAGAGAGAGAGAGAGAGAGAGAGAGAGATGGCGGGAGAGAGAGAGAGAGAGGGAGGAGAGAGAGAGATGGCGGGGGAGAGAGAGAGAGAGAGAGAGAGAGAGAGAGAGAGAGAGAGAGAGATGGCGGGAGAGAGAGAGAGAGAGAGGGAGAGAGAGAGATGGCGGGAGAGAGAGAGAGAGAGGGAGAGAGAGAGATGGCGGGGGAGAGAGAGAGAGAGGGAGAGAGAGAGATGGCGGGGGAGAGAGAGAGAGAGGGAGAGAGAGAGATGGCGGGGGGGAGAGAGAGAGAGAGAGAGAGAGAGAGAGAGAGAGAGAGAGAGAGAGAGAGAGAGATGGCAAGCGCAAGCGCGTGGCGCAGACTTGTCATCCCAGGACTTGGGAGGCTGAGACAGGAGGAGCACAGGCTGGAGGCCGGCCTTGACAATTTAGCAAGAACCTGTTTCAAAATTAAGAAAATAAGCCTTAGTGAGACCCTGTTTCCAAATCTTTGGCCTAAACTTTATCCTTAAGAAAAAATTAAAAAAAAGATCTTTGCTGACCCAGTCTCTCACTGCCCATCTATTTTAGTTCTAATGCTCATACATAAAATTCCAATTACACATAGTGATCTAAATAATCCCCAGACCTGCAAAAAAGAAAAAAAAAAATCTCCATCATCATAAAAAAGGGGCCTGCAGGGAGTTAGTGGGCGGGCTCGCACCTAGGTCAGAAGATGATTGGCTGAGCTAGGTGAAGGCTAATGTATCTTTATTTTATTTTATCTTTTGGTGGTACTGGGGTTCCCGGAAGCCCTTCTACCTCCGGGCTACACTCCCAGACCTATTTTTACATTTTTATTTGGAAACAGGGTCTCTTAAACCAGCGCGGCTGGCTTTGAACCCGCGCCATCCTCCTGTCTCCGCCTCCCCAGCGCGGGGATGACAAGCGTGCGCCACAGCGCCCGGCTGAACACAGGGATTTTTCTACCTCTGGGCTATACTCCCAGCACTATTTTCTATTTTATTTGGAAACAGGGTCTCACTGAGTTGCCGAGAGCCTCACTCAGTAGCCGAGGCTGGCCTCGAACCCGCGCCATCCTCCCGTCTCAGCCTCCCGAGCGCGGGGATGACAAGCGCGCGCCACCGCGCCCGGCCGCTAATGTATCTTCATAAAAACTGTTCTGTATCCCAAATCCTCAGTAACTTATTTTCAAGTTATGCACCACATCCCTCTCATGTAGTGCTTTTGTCCCTTCTTTCTGCCTTTTGAATAATAAAATCGCTTAAGCTCACAGCCAAAGGGTTCTGGCTCTTCTTTTCTACAAATAGAACAAGAGCCCGCAGCTCCGCCTCACACCGGTACAGTTTTTCTGCCACCGTAACACAGAATCCCCAGGTTCAGTTCTCAGCACCACAAGGAGAAAGCGCATCCCCTGGCCGTCCAAGGCGCCTGTCGCCCTCCCCTCCCTCCCCTGGGCGTAGGAAACCCAAGGACGTTAGGAGCTTCAGGGTTCACAGCTCACAAGCCCCCACCTCGCCGTATTAAGATCCGTCTAATCTCAGTACTTGGAAGGCGGAGACAGGAGGATCGCAGGTTCGAAGCCAGCCTCGCCAACTTGGTGAGACCCTCGGCGCCTTAGCAAGACCCTGTTTCCGAATAAAAAATAAAATATGAGCCGGGCGCGGTGGCGCACGCTCGTCATCCCCGCGCTCGGGAGGCTGAGACAGGAGGATGGCGCGGGTTCGAAGCCAGCCTCGGCTACTGAGTGAGGCTCTCGGCAACTTAGTGAGACCCTGTTTCCAAATAAAGTATAAAATGGGTCTGGGAGTATAGCCCGGAGGTAGAAAGTCTCTGGGTTCTACCCTAGTATAAATAAATAAATAAATAAATAAATAAATAAATGTAAAATAAAATATGTCTGGGGGGTGTAGCTCAGAAGTAGAAGCTCGTGGGTTCAAACCCCACTAACACACACACACACACAATTAAAAAACCATAAACGAGAGGTGTGGAGAGCGCCAAGATTCTGGGAAAATTCTTTCTGAGGGGAGAAGGCAAATAGGTTAAGGGCCTCAGAGGAGGAGGGACAGGATGCAGAGACGAGTGGCCCGGGCAGGGGAGGGGCGGCCATGACGCTGGCCCGCCAGGTTTGAGCTGCTTCTCCTCTCCGGGAGGGTGATCGGATCAGACTTATTTATTTTTTTAAATCCAGTCCCTAAAAGCCGAGCTGGAAGGCGGCGGCCCAGGAGGACGGCCTGAGTAGCTGTTCCTGGCCCGGCACGTGCGCGCAGAGCCACACAGAATCCACGGCGCCGGCACCAGTCGCCAGCCGCCGCACAAAGGCGGCCGAGGGGAAACCTTTGCGCAGGAAAATAATATGCAATTTTCTAGCTGAACACCTTTTAAAAAGTAATGACGGAGAATCAAATCCCTGCCTGCGAGTGAGGCCGGGCTGTCTTCAGGGGCAGGCTAACAATGTTCCACTTGATATAAGCAGAAGCCGGGGAAGCTGGGCTTACGCAGCTAAATCTGCAGGTTGAACAGGGAGAGGGAGGCGAGGGGAGAGCCGGGAGCCAGGGATTCTCATGCAGCTGCTGGAGCCAAGAGCTCAGAAGGCCGGGAGGCTGAGACCGGAGGACTGCGGGGTGGAGGCCGGTCTCAGCAATTTGGTGAGGCCCTCCGCGATTCAGGGAGATGGTTTTCAAACAAAAAATAAAATAGGGCTGCGGGTGCAGCTGGGAGGTAGAGTGCCCCTGGGTTCAAGCGAAGGAAGAAAGGGGTTCAAGGCCTTCGTGGATCTCTCTAGATGCCCTCCCCAGGCTGGAGATGGATATTAGGAACTGGTATTAGCTACGCTCCCCTTTCACCTTCCGTGCACCAGCTGGAAGCACCGCCCAGTGCACACTGAGGCTGCAGTTCTCTGTGGACACCCGGCTTTTCCAGAGCACTTGCTTCTGGTCTCTCTTGGTCTTTCTAGAGAGATCTCTCTTTTTTTGGTTACTGAGGTTGAACCCAGAGACATTCATTCTTTCTTTCTTTCTTTCTTTCTTTCTTTCTTTCTTTCTTTCTTTTTTTTTTTTTTTTTGGTACCAGAGATGGAACCCAGGGGCATTGTTATCTTCAAGTTACACCCCCCAGCCCTATTTTTTAGTCTATTTATTTATTTGTGGGTTTGGGGATGGAGCCCAGGGACATTTGACCTCCAAACTACGCCCCCTGCCCAATTTTTTAATATTCTTTATTTTGAAACCGGGTCTCACTGAGTTGCGGAGGGCCTCACTAAGTAGCTGAGGCTGGCCGCGAACCGCGATCCTCCGGTCTCAGCCTTCCGAATGCTGGGATGACGAGCGTGCGCCACCGCGCCCAGCTTAGTGATTTTATTTTTGAAACAGGGTCTGAGTTGCGAAGGGCATTGTGCTAATTAGCTGAGGCTGGCCGGAACCGTGATCCTCTGGTCTCCGCCTCCCGAATGCTGGGGTTACAAGCGTGCACCCCTACGCCCAGCTCTCCAGAGACATTCTATCTCCAAGCTACACCCCTTTGCTCTATTTTAGCTTTTGAGGGGCATTCTACTTCTGAGCTACACCCCAGCCCTATTTTTTATTTTTATTTTTTAATTTTAAAACAAAGTCTCACTGAGTTGCAAAGGGCCTCGCTAAGTAACCGAGGCTGGCTGCGAACCGCGATCCTCCTGTCTCGGCCTCCCGAATGCTGGGATTAAGAGCATGCACCACCACGCCCGGCTTATCTTTTTTATTTTGAATCAGGGTCTCAGTAAGTTGCTAAGGGTCTTGCTAAATGGCAGAGACTGGCCGCGAACTTGCGATCCTCCTGTCTCAGCCTCCCAAGTACTGGTATTACAGGTCCGCACCCCCCAGCTCTGCTGAATCTTGCCCACCTGCCTGGTGGGTCCTTTGCAGCTCGGCCAGCTGCCCTGGGGGTCTCCAGCCGTCGGGGGCCCAATGGCAATTCCTCCGGCCCCTCATGAAGCGCCATGCTGGGGTCTCGGGGAGCCCCCCCCCCACTGCAAGCAGGAAGCTTTGCTAGCTCTAAGAGGGGGCGGGATCTATACACCCTCCTGACTTGTATTAGTTAGGGGTCAGTGCCACACTTGAGCTCAGACTGAATCCCGAACCAATGAGAAAGGTCGGGTGTAGTGGCGCGCACCTAGAATCCTAGTACTTGGGAGGCTGACAAGGGAGGGTGGCGTGTTTGAAGCTAGACCCGGCCACTTAGCAAGGTCCTTTAGCAACTCAGCTGGACCCTGTTTCAAAATAAAAAAGAAAGCCAGGTGTGGTGGGGCACACTTGTTTTTTGTTTTGTTTTTTGGTGGTACTGGGGTTCCTGGAAGCCCTTCTACATCCGGGCTACGCTCCCAGACCTATTTTATATATTTTTTTAATTTGGAAACAGTGTCTCTTAAGCCAGCGTGGCTGGCTTCGCACCTGCGCCATCCTCCTGTCTCCGCCTCCCAAGCGTGCGCCACCACGCCTGGCACTCTTTTATTTAAATTTTGAAAAAGGGTCTCACTAGGTTGATGACGGTCTCACTGCTTGCCGAGGCTGGCCTCCAGCCTGCCATCCTCCTGTCTCAGCCCAGGCGTGCGCCACTACGCCCGGCTGAGAAAGAAAGGAAGAAAGAAAAGTCGTACCAAATCCACAAATCCATGATCTATAGATCCACTTTAGGAAGCCCGACAAATAAAGCAAACTCATTAAACCCAAGGCAAGTAGAAGACGGGAGGAATGAACATCAGAGTGGGAATCGATGCAATAAGGCAAACAATAGAAAAAAAACCCAACAGAGTCAAAAGTTGGTTCTTTGAAAAGATCAACAAAATTGACGGCCTCCTAGCTAGACAGATCAAGATGGTGACACATGTGACCGATGTCCGGAGTGAAGGCGCACCGCCCAGCGTGGTGAATGACTGCGGGCCAAACGATCCCCGTCTGTCAGTTCAAAAAGAGCGAAGCCTCGCCTGACATCCCAGTACTTGGGAGGCTGAGACAAGAGGTTCACAGGTTGGAGGCTGGCCTCCCTGGTTTAGCGAGGCCTTCAGTATTTTGGTGAGGCCCTGTCTCCAAATGAAAAATTTGGGTTCAAGCCCCAGCACCGAGTCACAAGAAAAGATCCTCATGATAACAGCCAAGCCCCACGGACCCGCCAGCGAGGGGAATCTGGAGGAGGTTCGGGAGGTCAGAATCCCCACAGGCCTGAACTCACAAGACTGCGGAAGCTAAGTCATGAAAATGTGTCCCCGGCCAGGCGCGGCGGTGCGCACCTGACATCGCCATCCTTGGGAGGCCGAGACAGGAAGACCACAGGTTCGAGGCCAGCCTCAGCCATTTAGCAAGCCCCTCAACAACTCAGTGAGACCCTGTTTCAAAAAAAAAAAAAATAAGCCGGGCGTGGTGGCGCACGCTTGTGATCCCCGCAATTGGGAGGCTGAGACAGGAGGATCGCGCAGGTTCGAAGCCAGCCTCCTCTGGCTTAAGAGACCCTGTTTCTAAAAAAAAAAAAAAAAAAACTATAAAATAGGTCTGGGAGTGTAGCATGGAGGTAGAAGGCCCCTGGGTTTCATCCCCAGTACCACCAAAAATAAATAAATAAATAAATAAATAAATAAATAAATAAATAAAACAGGGCTGCTGTAGCTTGGGGATCCTCTCTCTCTCTCTCTCTCACACACACACACACACACACACACACACACACACACACATACCACCCGTATAAACTCACCCCTTACAAACCGCTCTGAATCGCATACTCCTACCCTGAGCCACACGGCCCCTGGGAGACCTGGTTGGTGGCAACAGAGAAAAAAGACAGGTGAGACTCCCCTGAGAGGCCGAAGTCCTCTTCCAACCCGGTCCTGGCGCCCACATCAGCCTTAACTCAAATCAAGGCTTGGCCTGGCTTCTGCATTTGGCCATGGGACAGGTTTCTGTGCAGGTAACTCCCTGATTATTCTTTTTTTTTTTTTTTTTTTGGTACTAGAGATGGAATCCAGGGGCATCCTACCCTCGAAGGAAGACCCCAGCCCGTGGGTCCTGCGGCCACCTTGTGCCACTCTGGGAGTCGGCAGCGCCGTGACTCTGCCTTCAGCCAGGAGGGGCCGAAGCATCCGGGGCAGTCAGTAAGTTTTGTCACCTCCCAGGAAAAGGCCGCCAAGCGCTGGTGCTGGGTGCTGGGTGCCAGTGGCGGAAGGGCGCAGCTCCGCGCTGGCAGGGTGCCAAGGCCGCGTGTTGCCATGGGAACCGTGTTGGCCAGCATCACAGCCCGCACGGAAGGGGCATCGCTACAGACACCTCCAGTCATTTCCTCTTTTAAAAACTACGCTGGACGCGAGGCCGGAATCGAAGCCTGCCACGAGGCAAGGCCGGTGCTGGAGCCTCCGAGGCCGGAATCAGAGCCTGCTGAGGGTTTAGGCCGGTGCCGGGGCCACTGGCCGGCATCGGAGCCTTCCGTGAGGCAAGGCCACTATTGAGGCCTCTGAGGCCGGGATCGGAGCTTGCCGAGGGGTTAGGCCGGTGCCGGGGCCAGCGAGGCCAGGATTGGAGCCTGTCGTGAGGCAAGGCCGATGCTGGGGCCTCTGAGGCCGGGATCAGAGCCTGCCGAGGGGTTGGGCCAGTGCCGGGGCCACTGGCCGGCATCAGAGCCTTCTGTGAGGCAAAGCCGCTATTGAGGCCTCTGAGGCCGGGATTGGAGCCTGCCGAGGGGTTAGGCCGGTGCTGGAGCCAGCGAGGCCAGGATCGAAGCCTGCCGAGGGGTTAGGCCGGTGCTGGGGCCTCCAAGGCCGGGATCGGAGCCTGCTGCGAGGCAAGGCCGGTGCTGGGGCCTCCGAGGCCGGGATCGGAGCCTGCCAAGGGGTCAGGCCGGTGCCAGGGCCAGCATGGCCGGGATTGGAGCCTGCTGTGAGGCAAGGATGGTGCTGGGGCCTCCGAGGCCGGGATTGGAGCCTGCCGTGAGGCAAGGCCGATGCTGGGGCCTCCAAGGCCGGGATCAGAGCCTGTCGAGGAACTAGGCCAGTGCCGGGGCCACTGGCCGCATTGGAGCCTTCCGTGAGGCAAAGCTGCTATTGAGGCCTCTGAGGCCGGGATTGGAGCCTGCCGAGGGGTTAGGATGGAGCTGGAGCCAGCGAGGCCAGGATCAGAGCCTGCCAAGGGGTTAGGCTGGTGCCGGGGCCAGCGAGGCTGGGATCAGAGCCTGCCGTGAGGCAAGGCCAGTGCTGGGGCCTCCGAGGCCTGGATCGGAGCCTGCCGAGGGGTTAGGCCGGTGCTGGGGCCAACGGCCGGCATTGGAGCCTTCCGTGAGGCAAGGCCATTATTGAGGCCTCCGAGGCCGGGATCGGAGCCTGCTGCGAGGCAAGGCCGGTGCTAGAGCCAGCGAGGCCGGGATTGGAGCCTGCCGAGGAGTCGGGCCGGTGCTGGGGCCAGCGTGGCCGGGATTGGAGCCTGCCGTGAGGCAAGGCCGGTGCTGGGGCCTCCGAGGCCGGGATCGGAGCCTGCCGAGGGGTTAGGCCAGTGCTGGGGCCAACGGCCAGCATTGGAGCCTTCCGTGAGGCAAGGCCATTATTGAGGCCTCCAAGGCCGGGATCGCAGCCTGCTGAGGGGTTAAGCTGGTACTGGGGCCAGCGAGGCCGGGATCGGAGCCTGCCGTGAAGCAAGGCCGATGCTGGGGCCTCCGAGGCTGGGATCAGAGCCTGCCGAGGGGTTAGGCCGGTGCCGGGGCCACTGGCCGGCATCGGAGCCTTCCATGAGGCAAGGCCGCTACTGAGGCCTCTGAGGCCTGAATCGGAGCCTGCCGAGGGGTTAGGCCGATGCCGGGGCCATTGGCTAACATCGGAGCCTGCCGTGAGGCAAGGCCGGTGCTGGGGCCTCCGAGGCTGGGATCGGAGCCAGCTGAGGGGTTAGGCCAGTGTCGGGGCCAGTGAGGCCCGAACCGGGGCCTCCCATGAGGCAAGGCCGCTGCTTGAGCCAGCGAGGTCTAGATCAGTCCACTGGGTAGCCAGGCCACAACTGGGGCCGTCAAGAGTGGGATCGGTATTTGCAACGCGTCATGCACAGAGAAATATCGCAGAAAATTAAAACCAGATGCTTCCCCTAATCAGCAATAACTAGGAGGAAACAGGCAACAGAAAGTGGTCGAGCTATAGAAAGGGCCCTATAGCGAAGCAATTAAGGTGACCAATCAGAGGGTATGGAATAGGGGAGGATGGAGCCTCTTTAAAACGCAGGAGGTACATAAACATATGTATCAAAGTTAATCACCAAACAAGCATGGGATCGAGGGAGGGGGAGGGAATGGGATGGGGGCTGGATGGGGGCTGATTGGATGATGTGTGCTTGTATATCATCTCAAGTCTTATATTCCAATGTGATGTATGATTACAATGCACCAATAAAAATAAATTAAAAAAATAATCAATGCTAAAAAAACAAAAACAACAACAACAACAAAAAACTACACTGGACTGCAGAGTCGGAACCAGCACAGAGTCGGAACCCTGTGAAAGGCAGGGCCGCGGGTCGCCTCCACGGGGACCCCATCACCCGGGAGGCCGAGAGGCTCAGAACCCAGCCCGAGGCTCTTGGACTCTGCAAGCATTCGTTTTATTTATTTATTTACTTGGGGGTACTGGGGATTGAATCCTGGGGCATTCTACCTCGGAGCTATGCCTCCACCTGTATCTGATTTTTTTTTTTAATTTGAAAACAGGGGCTCACTAGGTTGCTAAGGCTGTCCTCGAACCTGCGAACCTCCTGTCTCGGCCTCCCAAGTCCAGATGTGCACCGAGCCATGCCCAGCTCTGCAAGCATTCGGGGAGCAAGAAATTCAGGCCAAAGATGGAGCTTGTTTGGGGAACACAAGAAGTCAGACACTGCCAAAGCTCCAGCTTACAGAAGAGAAGCGTGCCTGTGAATAATCATGAAAAGGAGAAATGGTGCTTTCTGCCCGTGCAGCCCAGTGCAGGGGTCCAGAGGAGGGGCGATATTCTGTCGGGAAGGTCAGCCAGGAACTGTGGAAGAGAGAGGCAGCCGAGTGGGCCGCGTGGCCACGCCCGTCATCCCAAGATCGGAGGATCACGGGTGAAAGGCCAGCCTCAGCTACCTCGCAAGGCCTTCAGCCACTCAGACCCTCAGCATCTTAGAGAGACCCTGCTTCAAAATTTAAAAAAATATAATAAGCCGGGTGTGTTGGCCAAACCCATAATCCTAGCACTTGGGAGGCTGAGACCAGAGGGTCGAGGGTTTGAGCCCAGTCTCAGCAACTTATCGAGGTCCTCAACAACTTAGTGAGACCCTGTTTCAAAATAAAAAAATAAAATAGGACTGAGGGTGTAGTTCAGAGGTAGAATGTCCCTGAGTTCAAGCCCTAGTACCAAAAAAAGATAAAAAACCTTACTTAAATATAATATGTAATAATAATTAAAAAGCATATAATTATCATTGATAGGTTGGGTCCCTCCCTTCCCCCACGGGACCCCGCAGCGGGGACAGGAGGCGGAACCCTGGGAGCCAGAGCGCAGATGCCGTGAGGCCCCTGACATCATGGGCAGACTCCGATGCTGCGAGGCTCCAGATGTCACGAGAAGACCGTGCCGCTGGCCCCACCCCAAGACCCGGTGACGTAAGTACCCTCGCTCCCTCTCTGCGGTGTGACTCTGCTGGCCGTGACTCTGCCGCTGGGCCGTCAGTCCCTGACCCCACAGTCGACAGACCTCGCCCATATGTGCCAGCTTGATTAAAGAGGTCTTTAATAACTTGGCTGGTTCTTGCCTCTTTTGCAATCCCCAACTCAACTTCAACATTACAATAATATAATTTAATAAATTTAATAACATATATAAGCTCTAGATTATGATTTTCGATCTGTTTGAATGTACCTGTGTCAATTTTGTTAAAATAGCCACCAAACAGCCGGGCGCGGTGGCGCACGCTTGTCATCCCCGCGCTTGGGAGGCTGAGACAGGAGGATCGCAGGTTCGTGGCCAGCCTCAGCGACTTAGGGAGACCCCTGTTTCCAAATAAAATAATAAAATAGGGCTGGAGGTTTAGCTCAGAGGAAGAATATCCCTGGGTTCCATCCCTAGCACCACAAACACGCACACGCACACACGGGCTGGAGTGTAGCTCACAAGTAGAACGCTCCTGGGGTTCAATTCAATTCCCGGTAGCACAAAACCAATCACTCAATCTATCTGTCAATCAATCAATCAATCAGTCAGTCAGTCAGTCAATGGAGAAGATCCCCGCCAGGCCAGCGTAGCCCCGGCCCCAGGGCCCCGCCCGGCTGGTCCCCCGGAACCTCCAGGTTTCCCTCTCCCGCCCCTGCCTTACAATTCTAGGCTTCAAACTGTGAAGCAAAAAATTATAGATTTTAAAAAGAGAGAAGGCGGCGAGCGCGAGAGAAGCCTTATTAAATACACATTAGCAGCTATAACACGAGGCTGGGAGGAACAGCACAGTTGGCGAGATGAGTCATCCCTTCCCGACATCCTCCCTCCTCCCTCGCGGAGATGCCCGAGTCCCCTCCTGGGCAGACACGCAGGCAGCCCCGCCGGCACCACGGACAGAGGCAGGCACAGCTCGGCGAGGTGGCGCCTGGAAGCTCGGGCCTTGGGAGGCCGAGATGGGAGGATCAGTCTGGAGGCCAGCCTCAGCAGCTTAGGGAGGCTCGCTGGGTTGCTGAGGCTGTCCTCGAACCTGCCATCCTCCCGTCTCAGCCTCCCGTCTGTGCGTGTGCGTGTGCGCATGCGTGCGCTGGGGATTGAGCCCAGGGGCATTCTACC
Organism: Muscardinus avellanarius; assembly: GCF_963383645.1. Classification (NCBI taxonomy): domain Eukaryota; kingdom Metazoa; phylum Chordata; class Mammalia; order Rodentia; family Gliridae; genus Muscardinus; species Muscardinus avellanarius. The sequence goes on along the minus strand of NC_137808.1, from coordinate 15,352,264 downwards.
TCTGAGCTATACCCCAATCTTTATTTGTTTTACTTTTTTTTTTTTTTTTTTTTTGGTGGTCCTGGGGTTCCTGGAAGCCCTTCTACCTCCGGGCTACACTCCCAGACCTATTTTTACATTTTTATTTGGAAACAGGGTCTCCTAAGCCAGCGCGCGCGGCTGGCTTCGAACCCGCGCGGTCCTCCTGTCTCCGCCTCCCAAGCGCGGGGATGACGAGCGTGCGCCACCGCGCCCGGCTATTTGTTTTACATTTTGAAACAGGGTCTTGCTAGGTCGTTGAGGCGCTCCCTAACTAGGGTCCTCCTGCCTCGGCCTCCCAAGTAGATCTCCCAAACAGGAGCTGCTCTTTTCAAACAGAAGCGCCAGGGCGGAGCTCAGAGGCAGAAGGCCCCTGGGTTCCATCTCCAGGGCCGCCCAGGAGATGGCAAGCGTGCGACACCGGGCCTGGCTGACATGCCCAATTTTGAACTCAGCCAGAAAGAAAAATTCTCCAGTTTTATTTATTTATTTTTTTAAAAATGAGTTTTAGAAGAAAAGGAAAAAAAGAACTCAAATTCACCAACTGCCAATTAGATGCCAAGCGCTTTATATATGCCTTCGTATTCAATGCTACAAGATGGGAATTACTAAACTCGTTTTATACACGAGAAGACTGTGGTAAAAACAGAATAAATACCCTGTCTGCAGGCAGACACCTCCTAAATGACAGGCCGGGGATTCAGCCGCCATCCTCCTGCGCTTCAGTGATTCCTCTGTGCCTTTCTGGGAGGCCCCGCGCTCCGGGCGGGTAGGGACGTGGGGCGGGGTGCGCTGAGCCAGCCAGCGCCAAACTCACCCGCGCGGCCCCGGAGCCCTCCGCCCGCAGGTGGCTGACAGCGTCTACACAAGGGTGGCGCAGGCCTATATTCCCAGTATTTGGGAGGCTGAGACGGGAGGATGGCAGGTTCGAGGCCAGCCTTGGCAAACAGTGAGACTCTCGGCGACCTAGCGAGATGGTTTCCAAATAAAAATAAAATAGGGCTGGGGTGGTGGCTCGGAGGGAGATGGAGCCAGGCATCTGTTGCTTGAACAGAACCTAACAGCAGGACTAACCCTATTGGAATCCATGATCCCAATACTCGGGAGGCTGAGACAGGAGGACAGTGGATTCGAGGCCGGTCTTGGCAATTTAGCAAAACCCTCAGCAACTCAGTGGGACCCCTTTTAATCTCTTTTTAAACGGCTGGTGGGGGGGGGGTGCGGCTCTGAGGTAGAATGCCCCTGGGCTCAATCTCCAGCACTGAACCAGAAAAGGAGCCGGATGTGGCTGGTGTCCCTTGCCCTAGGGAGATGGCAGAGGCCCAGTGGTCAGGCCAGTTGGGCAGCAATTCCAGGCGGCCGCGGCCTCCAGACCAGAGCAGGCGCCGCAAGCCCCGGGGAGGCGGCCACTCGCCAGAGACCCGGAGAGCCAGGCGGGCCTGGCAGCGCCGAAACGCCGGGGCGAGGCCAGATCCAGCAAACAGGCAGGCCCCCTCATTATTCAATTACGCACTCTGTAAATCGAGAATTAATGTTCACGGGTTCTGCTGAGTGACATAATTACAATTTAAAAAGGGCAATTAATCATCGGCTTGTTGTTCGCAGCCTCGCTGGGCGCCGTTTCCCGCAGAAGCACCGGGAAAGCACACAGGGCCGGGGCCCGCGCCCAGGATGGCGCCCGTACTCCTTGGACCCGCCCGTTGCTCCTGTTCCCCCGGCCCCCCAACACCCTTTAGGGGCACAGCCCTGGCGCTGGGTGCCCCTGCGTGCAGGCGGCTGTGTGGACGCCATGGCTGGCCACAGAACTCTTGGCAGGCGCAGGGCAAAGCCTGGGAGCTGCAGGTGCAGGAGCGGGTCCAGCGCACGCCCGTCATCCCGGTACTCGGGAGGCTGAGACCAGAGGAGCGCAGCGTCGAGGCCAGCCTCAACGACGTAGCGAGACCCTCATGGCGGTTTGAGGCCAGCCGCAGCCACTTAGCTGCGAGAAAAGTTAAAAAATAAAATGGGGCCGGGCGTGGCGGGCACGCCTGTCATCCCCGCGCTTGGGAGGCGGAGACAGGAGGATGGCGCAGGTTCAAAGCCAGCCGCGCTGGCTTAAGAGACCCTGTTTCCAAATAAAAATATAAAAAATAGGTCTGGGAGTGTAGCCCGGAGGTAGAAGGGTTTCCAGGAACCCCAGTACCACCAATAAAATAAAATAAAATAAAATAAAATAAAATAAAATAAAATCGGGCTGGGGGTGTGACTCAGAGGTAGAATACCCCTGGGTTCCATCCCCAGTTCTAAAACAGAAAATGGAGTCAGAGCCGGGCGTGGTGGCGCACGCTTGTAACCCCCGAACTTGAGAGGCTGAGACAGGAGGATCGCGCAGGTTCGAAGCCGGCCTCAGCTGGCATGAGACCTTGTTCCCAAATAAAATCTAAAATAGGTCTGGGAGTGTAGCCCGGAGGTAGAAGGCCCCTGGGTTCCACCCCCAGGACCACAGAAGGAGGAGTCGGAGTCGGAGGAGCCGGGCGTGGCGGCGCACGCTCGTCATCCCCGCGCTTGGGAGGCTGAGACAGGAGGATCGCGCGAGTTCGAAGCCAGCCTCGGCTACTTAGCGAGGCTCTCGGCAACTTAGTGAGACCCTGTTTCCAAATAAAGTATAAAATGGGTCTGGGAGTGTAGCCTGGAGGTAGAAACGCCCTGGGTTTCATCACACACACACACAAGAAAACCCAAAGATGGAGAGACAGGAGGTGGCTGTCACCCCCGGCCCATCTCTAGTCTCCTATGACAGAGATCGCGCTGTCGCCGCGACCCCCGGCCGGCCGGGTCCACACCCCCAAAGCGCAGCCCTCCGTACAGTTCTGCAGTGAGCCCGAGGCCTGACTCCTGGGCGCGGGCCGAGGCCCAGGTGGTGTCAAGCCGACCCCGGAGGCCACTGCAAATCTAGACCAGCCCGCCTGGGGCCGAGCTAGGGAGACTGAGGAAAGGAAGGAGAAGCTGGTGTGTAAAATCCAGAGAGATCACAGGGGGCGCCTTCCTGCCCAGGCGCCGACTACTTCACACAGATATATAAAAAGGTCGCCGGGCCTGGCGGCGCGCGCTTGTCATCCCCGCGCTCGGGAGGCCGAGACAGGAGGATCGCGCGGGTTCGAAGCCAGCCTCGGCTACTTAGTGAGGCTCTCGGCAACTTAGTGAGACCCTGTTTCTAAATAAAATAGAAAATAGGTCTGGGATTATATCCCAGAGGTAGAAAGCCTCTGGGTTCCACCCCCAGGACCACACACACACACACACACACACACACACACACACAAAAGCAGCCGGGCCTGGTGGCGTCTGTCTGCCATCCCGGTACTTGGGAGGCTGAGACAGGCGGGTCGCAGGTTCGAGGCCAGCCTCAGCAAGTAGTGAGACTCTCATCAACCTAGCGAGACCCTGTCTCCAAATAAAAAATAAAAGTGGGCTGGGGGGTGTAGCTCAAAGGTAGAATGCCTCTGGAGTTCACCCCCAGCACCAATAAATCAATACCTAAATAAGGACTGAGAGTGTAGCTCAGAGGTGGAAGGCCCCTGGATTCAATCCTCAGTATCACAAAGAAAAATCAGTGTTATGAATAGCATATTAATTATAATTAACATATAAGATGTTGAGAGGTTGTTGTCATTTGGTACTGGGATTGAACCCAGAGGCCTTCCACCACTGAGATACACCCCAGCCCCATTTTATTTATTTATTTATTTATTTATTTATTTATTTATTTATTTATTTATTATTTTTGGTGGTACTGGGGTTCCTGGAAGCCCTTCTACCTCCGGGCTACACTCCCAGACCTATTTTTTATATTCTTGAAACAGGGTCTCTTAAAGCCAGCGCGGCTGGCTTCGAACCTGCGCGATCCTCCCGTCTCCGCCTCCCAAGCGCGGGGATGACGAGCGTGCGCCACGGCGCCCGGCTTATTTTTTTTAAATTTTGAAACAGGATCTTGTCGAGTTGCCAAGGTTTCACTAACTTGCTGAGGCTGGCCTCCAACCTGCAATCCTCCCGTCTCCACCTCCTGAGAACTGGGATGCTAGGCGTGCGCCACCACGCCTGGCTCAGAGTTTGTTTTCCGTCTCTAGAGGTTAAAAGAAAACTGAAAAGAAGAATCCTAATCACCGTGTGATCCGCTCAGGACAGCCTCAGCGACGTGGTTCCGGGGCTGAGGGGTGGACGAGACCGGCCTCCTGCTCCGGCTCCCCGCGCGGTGCTCCTCTCCGCCTGCGGTTCCTGACTGCAGCTGTGACCCCCACACACCCCAGGGCTGGAGATCAAAGCCGGGGCGCAGCCGGCCTCCCGGGGCCTGGCCTTTAACCTCCCGGGACCCCTCCTTTGATCCCCAGCTGGACAGGCACAGCTGGGTCCAGAGGTCGCCACCTCCGCCCCCCAGAACCTCGCCGACACCCCGTCCCGCACCACCGTCCTTGCCGTGAGCGCCACTGTGGCTTCTGTCTCCGGCTAGATCCCAACCAAACGACAGCGAATTCCTCCCCTTTCAACTTTATGTATTTTTGTGGTACCAGGGCTTGAACCCAGGGGCATTCCACCTCCGAGCTATGCCCCAGCCCTAATTGAATTAAAATTAATATTTTAAAATTAAAATTAATATTTTAATTTTAAGACAGGGTCTTACTAAGTTGCCAAGGGTTTCAGCAGGTGGCTGAGGCTGGCCTCCAACCTGGGATCCTCGTGCCTCGGCCTCCCGAGTCCTGGATCGCTGGCGTGCACACCGCGCACGGCCTGTGGCTGCTTCTTAGACACGTTATTTCCCGTCCTTTCAGCGTCCACCCAGGTGGCTTTGGACTCAGTCATTCTCTTGTAGACGGCACATCGTTATTAGGCTGCATTTTTATCTATTCTGCCAACCTCTGCCTTTTGATTGAAATATTTAATCCATTTATGTTTAGGTAAGTACTGAGACGGGAGGATGGCTCCCATTCGGCTCTGTTTTCTTTATGATTTAGAAGTTTTTTTCTTTTCTTGTTCTCATTTCTTCCATTACTGCTTTCTCACTATGTAGATGGTTATTTTAATGCAATAAACCATTTTTTCATTGTGATACTAGGAATTAAACCCAGGGACATTCTACCTCCAAATTACATCCCAGCCCCGTTTTATTCATTCATTCATTCATTCATTCATTCATTCATTTATTTACTGATTTTATTTTTGAGGTCTGGGGGCGGAATCCAGGGGCATTCGACCTCCAATCTACTCCCCCTGCCCTATTTTTTATTCTTTATTTTGAAACCGGGTCTCACTGAGTTGCAGAGGGCCTCGCTAAGTAGCCGAGGCTGGCCGCGAACCGCGATCCTCCTGTCTCAGCCTCCTGAGTGCTGGGATGACAGGCATGTGCCCGGCTACAAAACTCACATCTTATGCTAAAAGGAAAACAAGCCCAGAGCGCCCCACATTCGTTCCAGGACACTGGTGGGGAGACCCCGGTTTCCCCACTTCTTGGTCCCTTGCAAGAGGAAAGTGGCCACCATCCGCCCCGTGGACCAGGACCCAACGGCCGACCATCAACCCCTGGCGTGACGCGCTTTGATTTGCTGCGACAGGCTTGAACACCGCTGTGATCCGCAAAGCCATTTCCATAATTAAACTTCCAGACACATGGTGCGAGGAGGCGGCCGTGGTTAATGGAGTTGCAGAGGCTAAAACCAGCAGACGCGGCAGCCGCCCGGCTGGAGAGAGCCGTGGAGACGCCAGGGCCGATGGACGGGCCACGGCTTGCTCCAGGCGCTCCGCGAGCCTGTCAAACCCGCGCTCGGGAGGCCGAGACAGGAGGATCGCGCAGGTTCGAAGCCAGCCTCGGCTACTTAGCGAGGCCCTTCAACCTGGCAAGACCCCGTTTCCATATTAAAATAAAATAAAATAGCCGGGCGTGGTGATGGCCACGCTCGTCATCCCCGCGCTTGGGAGGCGGAGACAGGAGGATGCGCTGGTTCGCAGCCAGCCGCGCGCGCTGGCTTAGGAGACCCTGTTTCTAAATAAAAAAAAATATATATAAAATAGGTCTAGCAGTGTAGCCTGGAGGTAGAAGGGCTTCCAGGAACCCCAGTACTACAAAATAAAATAAAATAAAATAAAATAAAATAAAATAAAATAGGGCTGGCGCTGTAGCTTGGAAACAGAACGCCTCGGGGTTCAATTCCCAGTACATAAATAAATAAATAAATAAATAAATAAATAAATAAATAAATAAATATAAAGGACCAGCCAGGCGTGGGGACGCACGCCTGTCATCCCAGTACTTGGGAGGCTGAGACAGGAGAATTTCAGGTTGGAGGTCAGCCTCAGCAACTTAGTGAGACCTTGTTTCAAAAAAAAAAAATAGTAGTACTACGGGTGTAGCTCAGAGAGAGAAAACACACCTGGGTTCAACCTCCAGCACCAAAAAAAAAAAAAAAAAAGCAATGACTTCATTCCCATCTTGTCAATTTAATGACATTTTGCTGCACTGAGTCTCTGAATAAAAGGAACCCCTGGCATCCTTTTTACAGACTAATGGAATGCTCCACTTTTTTTTTTTTAAAGCCACACAGATATATCTGCATTTAATGAGACAGTTGTGCCTACCTGTCAGGCCTAAATAATCGAGCTGCCAGGGAAAAATATAAACCCAAACAAGAGCATCAAAAAACCAAACAGAGCTAGAGGCGGGGGCCCCTGGGGAGTCCGCCACGTGGGATTTCAAGGTTCCTCCTGAGCCAGGTACGCGCACCCAGGGAGCCCCGAGAAGAGGCCCCAGCGCTAGACGGGCGCCCTGCCTGCCCTGGGCCTCGGCCGCCCTGCGCAGCGGCGGGGCTGAGCCGGACAGGACCGAACCAGGCCTGGTGGCACTTGCCTGGCATCCCAGTACTTGGGAGGCTGAGACCAGAGGATTGCATATTAGAGGCCAGCCTCAGCAATTGAGCCAACCCCTCGGCAACCTAGCGGGGCCCTGTTTCAAATATAAAAACTAAAAAGTAATGGGCGTAGCCGGGCGTGGTGGCGCACGCTTGTCATCCCCGCGCTCGGGAGGCGGAGACGGGAGGATCGCGCTGGTTCGGAGCCAGCCGCGCTGGCTTAGGAGACCCTGTTTCCAAATAAAAAATATAAAATAGGTCTGGGAGTGTAGCCCGGAGGTAGAAGGGCTTCCAGGAACCCCAGTACCACAATAAATAAATAAAAAGGGCTGTGGGCATGGCTTGGAGGTAGAATGTCCCTGGGTCTCATCCCCAGTACCAAAATAAATAAATAAATAAATAAATAAATAAGACACCCTCCAGAAAAAGATGCCAGTCCACGGATGCCAAAAACCAGATCTATCCGGAGGCTCCTGATCCCCAGGGAGAGAGACATCAGGGTCCGTCCCCGTGGTTACACGGGCAAAAATCAATCTCCCCTGAAAACCAATTAGGGCGAGCGCGCAGGATTTTCTCTTTGGCAGCCGCCGTTAGAGGCCGTCTGTGCTGGAGAGAAGACGTCGGGAGGAATGTTCCTGGGCCGGCTCGGCCGCCCTCCCCAGCTCGCTCGCCCACCAGCGGCCGGCTCAAGAGAAAGAGCCTGGCCGTGCTGGGCACCGAGGCGTGTGCCTGCGGGCCCCGGACTTGGAGGCTGAGCCGGGAGGATCACAGGTTTGAGGCTGGCCTCACACACACGCTTGGCCAAGAGCGGAGCCAAGTGTGTGCTGGCACTGGGGGCGCCTGGAGAAAGCCATGCCAGACGCGAACTTGGCTCAGACGCCCAGGCGGGGTTGGGGATTTTCTTTTTTTCAGTACTGGGGATTGAGCTCAGGGGCATTCTACCTCTGAGCTGCACCCTCAGTCATTTTAATTTAAAAAAAATTTTTTTTTTTTTTGAAATAGGGTCTTAGTAGGCAATTGACAGCCTTGCCAAGTTGCCGAGGCCGGCTTCTAGCCGGTGATCCTCCCAAGTACTAGGATTGCAGGCCTGCGCCACGGCGCCTGGCTGCCCCAGCCCCATTTTTCGTTTTTGCTTCGAAACGGGGGTCTCCTAAAATCACTGAGGACCTCACTAAATTGCTGAGGCTGACCTCGAACCTGCCGTCCTCTGGTCTCGGTCTCCCAGGTTTGAGGACGAGAGGCCTGGGGTGGGGGGATTTTTCTTGTAGCTATTTACTGTTCCGGCCTTGAGCCAGAGAAGGGGCGGGAGGCGGGGAGGGGGAGGCTGAGGGCCTGGGAGCTGCAGATCCCTATCTGGAGGAGAGAGAAGCCAGGCCCCAGATAAGGCCGGGACAGAATGCCAGGGCCCAGATAAGGCCGGGGGCAGCTCTCTCCCTGATCTCCTGGGAGGCCCCTGCCCTTTCACCTCCGGCTCAGCTATGGCCGGCGCGTGGACGGGCCTCGGCATGCGCTCCGGGAATGTCGCTGGAATGATGGCACCGGGCCCAGCTCGGAGCCCACCTCCCGCCACCCGCCTGGGCCTGGCTCCTCTGGAGAAGTGGGCAGGAACGGCCGCAGCCGCCTGCCAACTGGACGCCGCGGAGCCCGACGGCCGCCCGCCATGTTGAGGAGTTCAGGTGTTCAGGTGGCGGCTGAGTGCCCTCGTTTCTCTGCTCCCTTCTCTGGGCCTTGGGGGGATAAATCTCCTTGGCCACCAAGAGCGCAGAAGCCCATCTGCCCACCGGGGAGCCAGCATTGGCTTGTTTTGTAAGAGGGAGCCAAAGGCCGTGCCCTTGAAGGGGGGCTGCCCGGCCCGAGGGGCTCTTCGCCCCGCCTCTGTGCAGAAGGCGCCCACACACTCAGCGCAGGAGTCAGGAGGGGCCCCCAGGTCTCATCCTCCGACTCCACCCGGCACCCCTCTCGGTGTTGGGGCCCCAAAGCAGGCCATGGCGACTGTGTAGACGGGGAGAGGACGCGGCAGGGGAGGGGAGCCCCGGCTGCGCCCTGGGAATGTGCCTGGAACCCCGGTTGGTACTCGGGAGGCTGAGGCAGGAGGATCGCAAGTTTGAGGTCAAATGCAGTGACGCCCTCGACAACTTGTTTCCAAATTAAAAAAAAAAAAAAAAAGACAGGGCTGGGGTGTAGCTCGGAGAGAAAAATGCCTCTAGTTTCGATCTCCAGGAATAATAAAAAATAATAATAATAAAAGTAGAGAGGATCCCTTCCGGGCCAGGAGGAGTCCCCAGGGCAGCCCCAACCGAGGAAGGCTGGGCTGTAGCAAAAGAAAAGAAAACAGAAAACCACCACCAACAGCAAAGCGGGGTGTGTGTGAGTGGCAGACCCAGAATAAAGGGCCTTTCCGCCTTCTTGACGGGATTTAGCCCCTCACAGCCCAGCCCAGGCCCGCCAGCCTGGCCCGCGCCTGCCACCTAGCGGCCTGGACGGGGCGGCCGGACCAGACCCCGGCGCCCTCGCAGGCTGCGGCTCGGTGGGGCTGCTAAGAGGCCTGGAGCTGGGAAAGCAGGTCCCCGAGCAGAGGAGGAGGAGGAGGAGAGCCCAGGGGGCCGGTCACAGGGCCGCGGCCTTCCTCCCCGCCCAAGCCAAGACCAGCATGCCAGCCCTGTGGGAGGCGCCCTGCAGGGCCCCCGCCCCGACGGCCTGGCCTGGCCTCCTCAGGACCGTGCTTGTTTTCAGCGGGCGTTAATTGAGCACGTATTACTCTACCCTGAAGGTGTCTGGGAGTTGGAGGGGGTGAGGGGCCTGCTAAAAGACCCCCACCCCACGGCAACACGAGCAGAGGGGGCAAACGTCACGTCCTGCTGAGGGGGTCGCTAAGTTGCCGAGGCTGTCCTCCGACCTAAGATCCTCCTGTTTCACTGTCCCGGCCTCCAGAGCGCTGGCATGCCAGGCAAATTCTTTTTTTTTTTTCTTTTTTTTTTTTTTTTTGCGGGTCTGGGGATGGAACCAAGAGGCATTTGACCTCCGAGCTCCACCCCCTGCCCAATTTCTTATTATTTATTTTGAAACAGGGTCTCACTGAGTTGCGGAGGGCCTAAGTAGCCGAGGCTGGACGTGAACCGCGATCCTCCGGTCTCAGCCTCCCGAATGCTGGGATGACGAGCGTGCGCCACCGCGCCCGGCTTCCAGGCAAATTCTTAACGAGAGTAAGAAAATACCTATGATCCAAGAAGCGCCACCAGAGGCACCAGAGGCCTGCTCCCCTCCAAGGAGGTCTGGGACAGGGCTCCGGACAGCCGCGCCTCCCGTGGACAGCCGGGCCTCGCAGCCACGAGTCGGGCCCTCCTTCCGGATGCCCGTTCTGACCAGGGGAGGCCTAGGGGAAGGCCCATCTCTGTCTATTCCTTGATGGGTCCCTATATCAGTAAGAGTAGAGACTGAGCTGCTGTAACAAAGAGGCCCTGGGTACGATAGCGCGAACAGGGAAGGCAGGGCCATGCTTAGCCAGGCAGGCCGGCGGTGGCCCGGCGCTTCTCCTGCTCCGGCTCCCGGGAGGCCCCCAGCTTTGAGGCCTTTGCTCAGATTCCATTTCATCTGCTGGCAAACGGGGTCCCTCTGCGAGGCCGGGCCAAGGCCAAGCTTGAGACAGATGGCTGGGGACGCGCGGCGGGCTTTGCCAGGCTCAGCGTATTGATGGGAAGCTTCACAGCAACAGACACATGTCTGAGGTCTCCGGGGAGGCCCGGAGGCCAGCTGCCCGCGAGGCTGGCCAACTGCTTGGAGGATGGGGGCCCTGAGCCAAGATCGGGGTGAGCAGGGAAGAGGCAGTCATGGGGGGCATGAAAGAGTGGGATCCTCACTGCAATGGAGTTTTGGGGTGTGAGAGAGACAGACAGACGCTGGGGATTGAACCCAGAGGTGTTCTGCCTCCAGCAAGGGTCTCAAGGCTGTCCTCAACCCGGCGATCCTCCCGTCTCAGCCTCCCGAGTCTGGGGATTACAGTCATGCACCACCATGCCCGGCTTTATTTTTCATTTTGAACCAGGGCCTTCCTAATTTGCAGAGGCTGGCCTTGACCCTGTGATCCTTCTGTCTCAGCCTAGACCCAGCCTCGGCAACTTAGGGAGGTCCCATTTCAAAAATTTAAAACAATAATAAGAATAATAAAACAAAATGGGGTGGGTGTGTAGCTCAGGTACAATGCCCCTGAATTCAATCCCTAATACCACAAAAACAAAGATCAACAGAAGGCAGATGGCGTCCCTCCCGGCCCTGGGCAGCCGGAGCGTGGTCAGGGTGGCTCCTCTTGGGGCCTGCTGCAGCTCAGGCACCTCCCTAAGTTGCCAAGCCTGGGTTTGAACCTGCGATCCTCCTGATTACGAGTGTGCGCCACCACGTCTGGCTCTCCAACTCGCATTTTAATTTCTTTTTTTATTCTGAATGGGATCTTGTGAAGCTACTGAGGACCTCGCTAAACTGCCAAGCTGGCCTCTACCTGATCCTCGTGTCTCAGCCTCTGGAGTACTGAGTGATAAGTCGGGTCCCTCCCCCACGTGATCTCGCAGCGGAACCCTGGAAGCCAGAAGCGGTCGTGAGACTCCAGGCGCCTCGAGACTCCAAACATCGCGAGACTCAGGATGCCGCGAGAATCGGCGCCTATAAAACCCCGGCGCCTCCCATCCCCGCGTGACTCGGCCGGCCGATCGGGACTGTGCGCGGCTCTCCAGACGCGGCCCGTCGGTCCCTCCCCCCGGCCGGCTGACTCTCCGGAGGGGCCGGGTCTGCATAAAGCAGCGGCCTCTGATAACCGCTTGGTGTTTTTACCTCCCTCCTAAACCCCGAACTCCATTTTCAACCTAACACTGAGATTATAGGTGTGAGCCACCACACCCAGCACTACTTTTTATTTTTTTAAACAGGGTCTCAAAAAGGGAAAAAAAAAAAAAAAAAAAAAAAAAGGTCTCAGCGTAGTGACGGGCTCACCACGCCGCTGAGGGTCTTGTTAAGTTGCGGAGGCCGGCCTGTACCCTGCGATCCTCCTGCCTCAGCCTCCCACGATTATGGGCATGAGCGACAGTGCCCGGGGCCCACGTCCAGATGGCCCGAGCGAGTCATTCTCGCTCGGTTGTGAATCCCAGTCTGCAAAACAGAGGCGGTGTCAGCAGCTCTGGAGGACAGACAGAAGATGAAGAGGAGGCTAGAACATTCCAGAGCAGGGCTGGTCTTGGAAAAGAAGCAGCCAGGCCCCCCTCCCCCCATGGGGACAGGGGAGGCGCGGGCCCCACGGAGACCTCCTGAGACAATCCCAAGGCGGCCAAGCCCGCTCTTGTCTTGGAGGAGATTACAGGAGCCGGGGAGAGGCTGCCAACCCCTGCGGCCGCTCCAGTTAACAGTCTCTTCTTCATCACAAAGCTCTTGGGCGCAGGTTAAGCACACAATAGGGAGAGGCGGCCGCGCGGCTGCTTGAGATTCCAGGCGGGTGCGGCGGCCATGTACTTCTATTAATGTCCAGTGTGTGTCGGCGCGGAGATAAGGTGTGACATCGTGTCCGAGCAGCCGGCGAGAGAATGGGCCCGTGTTCAACATTGTCTGACACGCGGGAGCCCCGGGAACGGAGGCCCCTGGGCTGATCTCATCCTGGCCTGGCTGGGGCTGGGGAGGGGAGCAGGGCCCCCCCAGGCAGGGCCGGCTGGGCTGCTTGTTGGAGGACTGGGCCCTGCACAGGAGGAGAGGTGAAGCCCAGATAGTGCGGGAGGAAAAGCAGCAGGGAAGGAGACACGGAAAAGCCTGCCGGAAATGCCAGTACTGGGAGGCATCAGACAGGAGGATCGTTTTTTGAGGCCAGCCTCAGCTCCTACTTAGCGAGGCCCTCTGCGACTCAGTGAGACCCTGTTTCAGAATAAAGAATAAAAAATAGGGCTGGGGGTGTAGCTCAAAGGTAGAATGCCCCGGGTTCCATCCCCAGTACCACACACACAAAAATTAATTAAAAAATAAAAGGACTGGGTGTGGTGGCGGACGCTTGTCATCCCAGCATTTGGGAGGCTGAGACAGGAGGATCGCGATTCGCGGCCAGCCTCAGCTACTTAGTGAGGCCCTCCGCAACTCAGTGAGACCCGGTTTCAAAATAAAGAATACAGTCAAGGGGAGGAAAGGGTGCTGGTGGGGGCGCCCTGTTGTGGCTAGTGATGGGAGCCGCTGCGCCCTCCAGAGGCTGGCGGGTCCTTCTTCCGTGATGGGACAGATGTTGCGGCCATTTCGGTCCGGTAGTGTCTCGTGTCTGGGGGCCGGGCAGAGCTGGGCGGAACGCAGAGAAAAGAAGTGGCTGTCCAGGCCATCTGCCAGGCGCATGCTGGACACTGCGCACGGCATCCTGTCTATGTGTCCTCGCGATTCCGGGCATCTCTGCCGCCCGACACGGGCCGGGTCACGGGACAGGCTCCTCGTGGCCATGCTCCAGACGGCGCTCTTACCGCCAGCCACGGTCTAGCCCCCTCTTCTCGTGTGTGTGTGGGGGGGGTACTGGGCATTGAACCAGGGGGGTTCTACGTATCAGCCAAACCTCCAGTCCTGTTCAATTTATTTGGAAACAGGGTGTCATCAAGTTGCAGAGAGCCCTGCTAAGCTGCTGAGGCTGGACTCGAACCTGCGATCCTCTTGTCTCCGCCTCCCCAGTACGAGGGTCGCGGGCCAGCGTATCGTCCTCCTTCAGTGCTTTCATTGGTGCAATGAGAGTCGAAGGGAGACGACGTGCACCACACACCTCCTGGAGTGGTCGCCTGCGGGGACCGACCCCTGCCCCTTCCGCCCTCCCCGGCTTGTCTGGAAGGTTGGGGTGGAGCCTCATCTGGCCGCCACCTCCCTGAACGGCCTCGAGGTTTCCTCTCCCGCCCCCCGCCCAGGCCCTTCGGCGATTGTACTGTCTCCTCTGCTCGTTGACAGGGTCTCTCTGGCTTCCTACATCACTTTAACATCTCCAAGAAAAGGTGCGACCCTTGACTTTCTGAGCCTGGTCTCACTTAGCATAACGGCCTCTACTTCCATCCATTTTATTACAGACGACACAATTTTGTTCTTTCCGGCCGAGTAGAATCCCACTGTGTCAATACACACAGCTGTGTCATCGTCCACCTGTTGGCAGGCACTGGGGCCGGCCCCATTCACGCGGGCGTGCACAGGGCACTGCAGTGTCGGTGACGCTGCTGTCACACGCGGGTGCACGGGGCACTATAGTATCCTGACTTACTTTGTCGGAAAGACGCCGAGGAGCGCTGCGGCGGGCTCGTACGACGGCGCCATCCTGGCCTTTTGGGGTGCTCACACAGCGGCCATGCAGACTCGCACCCCGCCAGCAGCGCGTGAGCGCTCCCGTCTCCCCACGTCCTCGCCTGCAGGTGCGTGGCTTGCGTTCCACTCTGAGTTGGCCGGAATCGCAGGCTGGTCTTGATTGGCATCTCCCGAAGCGCCCCCTCTTCCTTACTACCCTGACCCCCATTCTGTTCGGGGGTCATGCGCCCGGCTGTGGTCACTTGGCATCCCCACCCCCGGCGCAGAGTCCTGCCCAGGAGCGCCCGGGAGCTGGGCGGCCCCGCACCCAGCCTGTTCTTCCTGCCTGGGAAGCCATGTGACAGCGGAGACACATGGCGGCTGCAACCAGGGAGAGCGCGCTGAGGGTGGCTGATCGCAAGGGCAGGGGAAGCGGCCCTCTCTACCAACGGAGCTGCCGGGCCCGCCCGACTCTGCCCGCACACCTCGTCCACGAGGTGGGCGCATGCCCCGTCCGCGCCCGGGCTCACTGGCCCTCTGTGCTGCGACCAGCCAGGCCTGGCCAGTTGGAGACGGGAGCGAGGTGCTGGGAAGAAAGGCCCCGAGGCCTCTGCCCCCGCTGCGAACACGGAGACTTCCGCGCAGGGCTTTCTGCGTTAGACTTCCACGTGTGGAAGGTCCCCGTCCAGTCTGCACATGAGGAAGGCAGCTAGTTGGGACACGGTAGCATCTTCAAGAACATGCTTAATTATTTTTCAAGTAATAGTGGCTTTTTGTGTATGTGCGATACTGGGGATGGAACCCAGGGGCGTTCCACCTCCGAGCTACACCCCCAGCCCTATTTTTAAATTTTATTTTGAAACAGGGTCTTGCTAGGTTGCTGAGAGCCTCACTACTTGCTGAGGCTGGCCTTGAACCGGTGAGCCTCCGGCCTCAGCCTCCCGAGTACTGGGATGACAGGCGCATGCGCCGGGCCTAAGTGGCCGTCCTCGGCAGGAGGCGAGGGAGTCCACGGTCCTCGTCACATCTTCCGTTACAGTCGGCGTGCGTTGTTCTTCCCAAGAGCACTGAGCTCGGAGCCCAGACCCGGGACTCCCCTCCTGCCCCGCGCCTGATGGCTGTCAGCTAAATAACCCCTCTCCGGCTCTCCACCTTGCCAGTAGCCAGCGACGGCGTCTACCCAAGAGGGCAAACACAATCTGCTTAATTGACAAATCTAAAACATTTTTCCACAAAAAGGAAAAAGGCAGAGCGGTAGCTCCCTGAAGACTCTGTGACTAAATCACATAAATAGACTTAACGGGAGCCGCGGCCCTCCCCTCGCCCCAGCCCCGCTGGCATCTTGGACGCTCTCACGGTGATGCCCTCGCCCCAGCCCCGCTGGCATCTTGGACGCTTGCACTGGAGCAGGGAGAGAAGGGGAGAGCTTCTGGGCTGCAGGGTCAGCCCCGCGTATCCCCAGGTCCCCGAGCAGAGAGAGTGGGAGGCGGCGGTGGG
This sequence comes from Muscardinus avellanarius, assembly GCF_963383645.1. Lineage (NCBI taxonomy): Eukaryota > Metazoa > Chordata > Mammalia > Rodentia > Gliridae > Muscardinus > Muscardinus avellanarius. The sequence continues at coordinate 15,336,611 of NC_137808.1, read as the reverse complement.
GTCCGGCATCGGCATCGCAGGAAGTGGGTAGGTGCGGAGTGGCCGCCTCAGGGCTGCTGCGGAGCACGGCCTCGCCGGCCAGGAGGGAGCCAGGCTCTGAAGCCTCTTTCCCTGCAGTTTCAGGCTGCTGCAGGGTTGCCAGGGGCTCTCAGCCAGGCCAGGGCTCCATAGGAGAGCGGCGCAGGAAGCCAGGGATGTGCCACCCGCTGCTCACCCCCTCCGCAGACACCTCCCCGTCTGTCTGTCTGTCTTTCTGTGTCCCTGGAAGCCTGCGTCTTGTTCCCCTGGGCCCGCCAGCGCGCAGAGGCCCAGCGGAGCCCGAGGACAACGCCTCCTTGGCGGCTCTCTTCCAGATCTCAGCCCCAGCTGTCGGCCTCTTTAGCTCGTCCCTGGTGCGAACAGACATTCTCGTAGACATGCGATCCGCTAATTAGCAGCAGTGACACCAGGAATGTAACCGCAATCAGCCGCTCGCCTAACAAAGTTACCAGCTAATGAGGGTTTGCAGCTCCTGTCAGCAGCAGCGGAGGTCACCTGAGCCGCGCGCCGGGGCCGGATCTGCAAACGCCAGGCGGAAGGCATCTGGGCGCCCGAGACGCGCGGGGCCCGGGGGAGCCCCGCAGCCCTGCTGAGCCAGCCTGCAGGGTCACGGCCAGTTACAGCTCCCTCAGCAAGAGTCCCACGCGTGCCCCCCACTCCCCCCTGTAGGCGTGATCCCCACACTTCCCGGAGTCCAAGCGGTCCACAGAGCTATAGCTTTCTTTCCCAGGGGTCGCAGGCTCCGCCTTTTTAAGTAGAGTTCAAAGACTGGGAGGTTTGACGGTCGTCTTCTCTGTGTTCAACCGGCACCGCGCTGGCCACCCGGCTGGGCCCGACCCCCACTCGAGCCCACCCACGAGCCTCGCCTGACCTCCTCCTCCTCCCCACAGCCTTCAGGGGACACCAGCTGCCAGCGAAGCCCCAAACACGTACGAGCTGGCTCTGCAGGAAAAGACACAACTCGGATGTACTCTCAACACCAAGCCCCGTACACCAAAAATAAGAAATGAAATAAAGTGGGACTTCAGTGTCGTGGTGTGAATACAGAATATCCCTGGCAAAGCTCACGTGTTTACAACGCGCCGATGTTCAAAGGTGAAATAATTGAATTAGAGCTCTAATCTGGTCCGTGGATAAATCCACTGCGGGATTAATGAGTTTAATGGATTTACTAGGTGGTAACTTAGGTGTGTGGGGGGGTGCTGGGGGAGGCAGGTCCCTGGGGGTGGCCTGGGGACTGAACTGAATCCTGGCCTCTCTCTGCTCTCTGGCTACCCTGAAACGTCACCTACCGCGTGGCCACGGCGTCTGCCCTGGACCTGGCCACTAGTACCTGTACCCCCGAAACTGTGAGCCCCCAGAAGCCTTCCCTCCGCCGTGCTGTGCTGTGAGGCGCCCTGGCCACAGCGGGGGGGACTGAGACATTTGGGGGAGCCGAGGGCGAGATGTCACGATTGGCTCCTCAGCTCGTGTCTCTTACCAGCCCTCTTGGCGCTGACGGTACAGATCCCCGAAGGAAATCACGAT
>NC_137808.1:15235045-15332545 GCF_963383645.1 Muscardinus avellanarius | reverse complement strand
CCTCCAGGGCAGGTGCACCCGCTAGGGTACCATGCACTAGAAACCAGCTCCAGGACAGAGAGCAAGGGCGGCCGCCCGGGGCTGCTGCCTCCACGAACCAGAAGGCAGAGGGCCGAGAGGATCAGGGTACCGAGGAGAACCCGCCCCGACGACTCCAGACAGAAAGTCCCGGCAAAGGGCTTCCTCTAGCCTAGCTGGGGACCTGGGCCCAGAGAGCGCGTCCAGAGAGGAAGCTGGGTGTTGGGATTGCGGCGACACCAGGGCTGCACGCAGCAGGGCGCAGGAAAGCTCCCAGGAGGAAAAGGAACACAACTGACAGAGAAATGGGTGCAGTCGAAAGCCAGGAATAGCCGGGCGTGTGTGCACGGCGGGCATCCTGGGACTTGGGAGGCTGAGACAAAAGGCTTGCAAGTTCAAGGCTGGCCTCAGCAATGTAGTGAGGCCCTTGGCAACTTAGCGAGGCTCTTGTTTCCAAAGTAAAAGAGAAGCTGGGTGTGGTGGGGCACCCTTGTCAGCCTAGTACTTGGGAGGCTGAGATTGGAGGATCTCAGATTCGCAGCAAGCCTCAGCTACTTGGCGAGGCCCTCTGCAACTCAGGGAGCCCCTGCTTCAAAATAAATAATAAAACAGGGCCAGAGAGGCTGGGATTGGAGCCTGCCATGAGGCAAAGCCAGTGCTGGGGCCTTCGAGGTCTGAATTGGAGCCTGCCGGGGAGTAAGGCCAGTGCCGGGGCCAGCGAGGCTGGGATCGGAGCCTGCTGTGAGGCAAGGCCGCTACTGAGGCCTCCAAGGATGGGATCGGAGCCTGCCGAGGGGTTAGGCCAGTGCCGGGGCCAGAAAGGCTGGGATCGGAGCCTGCTGTGAGGCAAGGCCGCTACTGAGGCCTCCAAGGATGGAATTGGAGCCTGCCGAGGGGTTAGGCCAGTGCCGGGGCCAGCGAGGCTGGGATCGGAGCCTGCCGTGAGGCAAGGCCAGTGCTGGGGCCTCTGAGGCCTGGATCGGAGCCTGCCGAGGGGTTAGACCGGTGCCGGGGCCAGAAAGGCTGGGATTGGAGCCTGCCATGAGGCAAGAACAGTACTGGGGCCTTCAAGGTCTGGATCGGAGCCTGCCGAGGGGTAAGGCTGGTGCCAGGGCCAGTGAGGCTGGGATTGGAGCCTGCCATGAGGCAAGGCCGCTAATGAGGCCTCCGAGGCCAGGATCGGAGCCTGCTGTGAGGCAAAGCCGGTGCTGGGGCTTCCGAGGCCTGGATCGGAGCCTGCCGAAGAGTTAGGCCGGTGCCGGGGTCAGTGAGGCTAGGATCGGAGCCAGCCATGAGGCAAGGCCAGTGCTGGGGCCTCCAAGGCCAGGATCAGAGCCAGCCAAGGGGTTAGGCCGATGCTAGGGCCAGCAAGGCCGGGGTTGGAGCCTGCCATGAGGCAAAGCCGGTGCTTGGGCCCCCGAGGCCAGGATTGGAGCCTGCCGAGGGGTAAGGCAAGTGCCGTGGCCATCGAAGCCGGGATTGGAGCCTGCCATGAGGCAAAGCCGGTGCTGGGGCCCCCAAGGCCAGGATTGGAGCCTGCTGAGGGGTAAAACAAGTGTCGTGGCCATCGAAGCTGGGATCGGAGCCTGCCATGAGGCAAAGCCGGTGCTGGGGCCTCTGAGGCCAGAATAGGAGCCTGCCGAGGGGTTAGGCTGGTGCCAGGGTCAGCAAGGCCAGGATCGGAGCCTGCTGTGAGGCAAGGCCATTGCTGAGGCCTCCGAGGCCGGGATCGGAGCCAGCGAGGGGTTAAGCTGGTACGTGGGCCAGCGAGGCCAGAATCGGGGCCTCCCATGAGGCAAGGCCGGTGCTGGAGCCAGCGAGGTCGGGATCAGAGTCCTCCGATGGCCAGGCCACTACTGGGGCCATCAAGAGTGGGATCGGAACTTGCAATGCGACATGCACAGAGAAATATCACAGAAAGTAAAAACCAGATGCTTCCCCTAACTAGCAAAAACTAGGAGGAAAGGGGTAACAGGAGGAGTTCGAGTTGTAGAAAGGGCCCTATCGAGAAGCAATTAAGGTGACCAATCAATCAGAGGGGATGGGATGGGGCAGGATGGAACCTCTTTAAAACTCAGGAGGTGCTTAAACAAATGTATCAAAGATAATCGCCAATCAAGCATGGGATCGAGGGAGGGGGAGGGAATGGGATGGGGCTGGATGAGGGCTGTTTGGATGACGTGTGCTTGTATATCCTCTCAAATCTTGTATTCCAATGTCATGTATGATTACAATGCACCAATAAAAAATTAAAATAAATAATAAAAACTAGGGCTGGGGGGAGTAGCTCAGAGGTAGAATGTCCCTGGGCTCCATCCCCAGTATAAAGGAAAACAAACTACCAGACGTGCACACCTGAACCAAGGCCGTCTATGTCCCTTCCTAGTTTACGAGTAAAAGGAAAGTTCTTCCAGCAGAACGTCCCAAGGTGGAGGCCCGGCCTCCCCTGCACAGATGCGGAGAAGAAAGCTGTGAATTCTCCTTCACTGTAATTAACACTTTCCAGGTGAGAACAAAGAGCCAGTCAGCCCTCGAACACCTGGAAGCTGTGACGCCTCCTCCCCAGGCCCCAGAGGACCTTTCCTTCCTGGCCCAAACTCATTAAATTCCTCTCCAGGACAAGACAGTCCTTTGTCCTTGGTTGTCAGGCTGCCTACGCAGCAGGGACAACCTGCCTGCTCTTCAGAAGAGACTGCGGCCCGGCATGGCGGTGCTCCATTGTACGCCCAGCTCTTGGGAGGCTGAGACAGGAGGATCACAGGTTGGAGGCCAGCCTTGGCAACCTAGTGGGACCCTCAGCAAATTAGTGAGGTCCTGTTTCAAAGGAAAAAATAAAATTGGGCCAGGGGTGTGGCTTAAAGGTAGAATGCTCTTGGGTTTAACCTCTTGCACCAAAGAAGGAGGAGGAGGAAGAAAAGGAGGAGGGGGAGGAGGAGGGAGGAGGAGGGAGGAGGAAGAGAGAGGAGGGAGGAGGGGAGGAGGAGGAGGAAGGGGAAAGGAGGAGGGGGAAAGGAAGAGGAGGGGGAAAAGGAGAGGAGGAGGAGCAAGATGGAAGAAGGGAAAAAGGAGGAGGGGGAGCAGGAGAGAAGGAGGGGAGGAGGAAGAGCAGGAGGGGAAGAGGGGAGGAAAGGGAGGAGGGGGAGAAAGGGAGGAAAAGGGGGAGGAGGGAATGGAGCAGGGGGGAGGAGGAGGAGCAGGGGGGAGGAGGAAAGGGAAGGGAGGAGGGGGAAAAGGAGGAGGAAAAGGGGGAGGAGGGGCGGAGCAGGAGGGGAGGAGGAGGGAGGAAGGGGAGACCAGCTGCAGGGACCTTTGCAATGGGCCCAGGTTCCTCATTATTCCGAGTGAGCCCTCCATCCCAGGATGGCGCCGCGCTGTAAGAGCAGAAGTCGACGGCAGGCGGCCCTGCTCACAACCTCGGGAATCCTCTGCGGCTTCCCGTGAGCGGGGGCCACACTGAGCCCGCCTGTGGGCGTCAGCACCGTGCAGTCTGGCTCCAGCCCTGGCTTTCCTCTTCCCCCGCCCTGTCCGCGGCCTGGGCGGGGCCGTGTGTCTTCACCAGGACAGAATGCCGTCTCTGATCCTCCTGTAGCTCCCACCATCCCTGAGCGCGTCCAAGTCACGCCCTCTTTGCTACGTGTGTGTGCATGCGCGCACGTGCGTGTGTTCGTGGTACTGGGGAGGGAACCCACAGGCATTCTTGCCTCTGAGCTACACCCACAGCTATTTTATTCTTTTATTTTGAAACATGGCCTCACTAAGTTGCCGAGGCTGGCCTCGACCTTGCGATCCTCCTGGGTCAGCCTCCTGGCGCCCTGAGTTTACAGGCCTGGGCCACCACGCCCAACCAGCAGCCATCTTCTAACTGGGGACAGTGGCCTGGCGCAGCGTGGGAGCGTGTGCAGGGGGAGAAGCTCCGGGTCCGACGGCGCTGCAGAGACGCTGAGTCGGCCAACCCCAGGGTCTTGTGTTTCGCAATAAACTGTGTACTTCAGCAGAAAGAATCCTGCCTGACGGCCTCAGATCAATTAAATGTATTAATAGCAACAGCTCAGTGACTTGGACACTTTCATCACTTGCCAGAAACAGGCGAAGGCTGGACGGGTTACACCCCCACGCCCTGGGCCAGCGCCTAATGAACATCGCCACCGAGCTTCCCACAGCGCCCGAGTCAGTAAGAAGGAAGCCCACACCTGCGGGCCAGGCTGCGAACCCCAAAAGCGCCGCGTGGCCCAGCCCCCGCTGCAGCTCTGTGAACATTTAGAGACAAACAGAGCGGCAAACGGTCCGCTCCCTTATCACGGAAACCTGGGGCCCACAGAAAGTCAACACAGGTGCCCAGCCGGGAGTGGGGGCGCACGCTTGTCATCCCCGCGCTTGGGAGGCCGAGACAGGAGGATCGCGCAGGTTCGAGGCCAGCCTCAGCTACTGAGTGAGGCTCTCGGCAACTCAGTGAGACCCTGTTTCCAAATAAAGTATAAACTAGGTCTGGGAGTATAGCCGGGAGGTAGAAAAGCCCCTGGGTTCCACCGCCAGTACCACAATAAATAAATAAATAAATAAATAAATAAATAAATAAATAAATAAATAAATATAAAATAAAATAGAACACATAGCCAGGCGTGGTGGTGCACGCTTGTAATCCCAGCTTTCAGGAGGCTGAACCAGAGGATCGTGGTTCGCGGACAGCCTCTGCAACTTAGTGAGAGCCTGTTTCAAAATAAAGAATAAAAATCGGGCAGGGGGTGTGGCTCGGAGGTCAAATGCCCCTGGGTTCCATCCCCAGACCCGCAAAGAAAAAAAAAAAATTAAACACGTGCCCGGCACAGTGGTACACACCTCTAACTCCAGTCTTTGGGAAGTGGAACCAGGAAGATTGCAGGTTTGAAGCCAACCTCGGCAATTTAGCAAGACCCTCCGCGACTGAGACCCCGTTTCCAAATATAAAATGAAAAGCCTGGGGAGCTCAGAGGTAGAACCCTGGGGTTCCATTCCCAGGATGACAAAAAACAAATGATAAAAAAATGAAAAGGGCTTGGGATGTAGTTGGGAGGTTCCATCCTTAGTGTGTGTGTGTGTGTGTGTGTGTGTGTGTGTGTGTGTGTGAGATAGAGAGAGAGAGAGAGAGAGAGAGAGAGAGAGAGAGAGAGAGAGAGGACAAAGCAAAACAGCAACAGAACCAGGGCGAGAGGAAGCCAAGTGCCTGAGTTCTAGAAAGATACTTTCCAGCTGGGCGCGGTGGCACACCTGCCATCCCAGTCCTTGGGAGGCTGAGACAGGAGGATCGCAGTTCGAGGCCAGCCCCAGCAATATAGTGAGGCCCTCTGCAACCCAGGCACTTCCCAAACGAAACAGGGCTGGGGACGCAGCTCGGAGAGAGGATGCTCCGGGCTCATCCCCACTCTGTGGCTCTGGAGGCCGAGCCCCGGGGCCCAGGCGCCTCGCGGGCACACTCACCAGCTGCTCCGCCTTTGGCTTCTCGGACGCGGTGCTGCCCCTGCCCTGAGGCGGGGGTGCCTTCAGGATCCTGGCCGCCACCTCCCTTTCCCTCTTCACGGCCTGCAGCAGTTCATCCTGCACCGAGGCCTGCTCCTGCTGGAACCTGCGGGAGAGGGAGAGGCAGATGCACGAGGCGCACCTGGCAGGGCGGGCAGGAAGAGGCCGTGAGGCCGCACACCTGTCACCAGGGCCCCGCGCCCCGCCCCGAGGCCACAGCACAGAGCAGAGGTTCTCGGGATAGAAGCCTCCAAGGAGCAGCCCTTGGGAGCCAAGCCCCTGGGTGGTGGCAGCCATGGGACACCTGTGAGCCATGACTTGGGAGCCCGAGACAGGAAGATCGCAGGTTGGTGTTAGCTTCTGAGGCGCAATAAAAAAAGGCAAGAGAGCCGGGCGTGGTGGCGCACGCTCGTCATCCCCGCGCTTGGGAGGCGGAGACAGGAGGATCGTGCAGGTTCAAAGCCAGCCGCGCTGGCGTAAGAGACCCTGTTTCAAAAATATAAAAATAGGTCTGGGAGTGTAGCCCGGAGGTAGAAGGGCTTCCAGGAACCCCAGTACCACCAAAATAATAAAAGGCGAGAGAGAATGATGCGCCAAAAGAAAGAATTTTAATGCGGTTTCCTCTCGGGGATAGGAGCTGGACCGCTCCTGGAGACCTCCAAGCTCCTCCGACACTGGAAAGGAAATGCCCTTCCTTTTAAAGTTTACGTCCTGTGGGTGGGGTTATGCGTGGAAACTCTGCCCCTCTCATGATATCACCAGGCAGAGTCTCCTCCTGTTCTAAGGTCCCGCCCTGCGGGACCCAACCTGTCATCCCCGCCTTTTGGTGATAATGAGCGGAGATTCGAATCTTAAACTACTTCCTGCTGTCAAGGGGCGTCGTAAGGGGGCCCCTCGGCCGGGAGAGGTTGGGTCCTCCAGAAGTGGGCAGGTGGGAGTATGGCTGCGGCGTGAGTCGGAGGTTTCCCTGGACAGCTTGGTGATGTGCGCTCGAGGAGACTTTAGCAGAGAAAAGTGAAGCTCTGTAGGCCCCAAGACTGTGCAAGAGAATTTGTCATGGGATTGTTGTAATGGAGCCCTTTTTAGCCGGGTAAGATGGTGCCAGTTGGGGTCCCCCGGCAGCGTGGCTGCGGTAGGTGGGGTGAGGATCACTGTGAAGGGCCCCGTCCACCATAGTTGGAGATGTTTTGGGTGAAGCGACTTGAGGAGAACTTGGTCCCCTGGCTTAAGGGCCTTTACTGCCGGGTGTGGAGCGGCTTCTTCAGTCCCGGGTTGGGGAAGATACCAGTCAGCGTGTTCCCTAAGAAGGTGCCTGAGAAACGACAAGTAAGGAGGATAGGAAGCCAAAGGAGGGGTCAGAAGGGAGAGCGTGATTAAGCAGGTCAACCAAATCTATTGGAAGGGAGGTTCGGCTTTCCGGTCCTCAACTGTAGCTGCAGCCCTTAAAATTATATTAGAGGAAACAGAAGCCATGGGGAAATTAGAGTTCAGCCCCAATTTTGTTTAAAAAGTCTCTACCTAAAAGAGGGGTACAACATGAAGGGATAATCAGGAATGGATGGCTAACCATAAAGGTCTCTAAATGGCATAAAAGGGGGCCTGTAGTACGCGGGCAAGAGAGCATGCCGTCAATCCCCTGAACCTCGATTTGGGAAGGGAAACTGGGTCCTGAGAAGGAAGGAGGACGGAGTAGGTAGCTGCTGTATCGATCAAGAAGGAGATTGGATTACCCGCTACCTTGAGTGTTACGCCTGGGCTCAGCTTGAAGGCAGAGTATCATGTGATATTTCTTTTTTATTCCCTCACCCCCGTCATTATAATCCCAGTGGGGATCCTCAGAAGGAACTGCAGCTGTTCCGGTAGGGAGCTGTGGATTGGTTAGGTGAGCCTGATCGGCCCATTACCTGGCAGCCTTACGAATATGATCTCGTTCGTCTGCAGTTAAAGAGGAGGTTAAAATGACACGAGGATCCCACCAAGTTAAATTGTACGCTTGTACTATATGTTGGAATTCATTAATAAAACCAGAGGGATTGGCAGAGAAAGAACCCAGACTCTTTTGAAGTTGAGCAAGGTCAGGAAGGGAAGAAGGAACATGGACCTGGACCACGCCTTCTGCACCAGCCACCTCATGAAGCGGGGCCAAGAGAGAAGGTGGGGGGTCTCTGGAAGAGGTAGGGTGACCTACGGGGGTAGGCAAGGGGGAGGTAAGGGTTGGTCCCTTAAGGGAGAAAGGCGGGGGAGAAACGAGTGGGTTAGAATGGGAGGCTTCCCTGGAATAAGATGACGACTGCGGTGGTAAGGAGAGGTCTTGTGGGTCAGGGTCGTCAGGAAACGGGGCCTGTAACTCTGCCGGGTCAGACTCCGGCATCCACGTGTCATCACAGAATGGGGACCTTGAGTTAGCAGAATAGCAGGCCTGTGACCCAGAAAGGCCACCGTGTGGCGCCTGTGAGTTGCCACATGGTGACCAAGATGGCAGCTGTGGCTGGCGGGAATCCCCAAATAGCATGACTCGAGCAGTAGAGTCAGGAGGGGTGGAAAGGGAAAGCCGGGAACGCATACACAGAAAAGCCTGTATGTACAGAACCTCTGACCATTAGCCTGCCTGTTTGCAAAAGTTACTGAGATCAGTCAACATTTTAAGATCTAATGTACCCATCTCCGGCCACCGAGAACCATTACCCAACTCATAAGTGGCCAGACTTTTGTGCAGAAAAATATGAGCCGCTCGGGGCACAGTTCCCCGGATAAACCTAGAGTCTGGAGATGAACCAGAACACGGCCTAGTGCGGATTGGGAGTTTATTTTAGATGTCTGGCTTCCCCATGACTGGTCAGCAGGTGAGGAAGAAAACAGGAATTTGGCGTCCCAAGAATCTGCCTAATGTGCGGAAACAGTGTGGTTGTTAGAGAAGGCCGTCTCCGTTCCCTTTACACAACCGTAGGGCAGCCTGGCTACCCTCGGAGAACTTGATCACCAAATATTTGGGTTTTTTAACAGCCATGAACCCAAGTCCGGAAGAGGCTAAAATCCGGAACCCGCTTGTCCAAGGAAGGGGAAGCTACCACAGTGTGGCGTTACCAGCCAGTGAAACCGAAATGCTGAGAGGCTGCAGGGCCAGGAGGGCGCGCTGTGGAGCTGCTGGGTGGAGTCAGGGCTGGATGAGGTTTAAGATGGCCTGGGCTTGGCAGGGTGGTGAGATGGCCACCGGCTCTGATCATGTGTCAGGAAAGCTGGCCGCCGGCTCTCAGCAGAGCTCGGGGCTGGGAAGGTGGCCACCGGCTCTCGAGCACGGGGCTAGGGCGATGGTCACCGGCTCCCAGCAGAGCGCGGGGCTGGGGAGATGGCCTCCAGCTCTCAGCAGAGTGCAGGGCGATGGCCGCAGGCTCTCCAGAAGAGAGCCTGTGGGTGGGAGAAGATGGCCGCCGGTTTTAAGCAGAGCCCGGGCTGGAAAGATGGCCGCCGGCTCTCCGGAAGAGAGCCCATGGGCGGGAGAAGATGGCCGCAGGCTCTCAGCAGAGCCCGGGCGGAAAGATGGCTGCAGGCTCTCCCGGAAAGCATGGGGGCGGGGGAACATGGCCACCGGCTCTCAGCAGAGCCCAGGGCGAGAAGAAGGCCACTGGCTCTCACCAGAGCTTGGGCCAGAAAGATGACCGCGGGCTCTCAGCAGAGCCTGGGGCAGGAAGAAGGCCGCCGGCTCTCAGCAGAGTGAGGGGCCCAGAAGAAGGCCGCCGCCTCTCCCAGAGAGCGCGGGGCTGGGGGCTGGGAAAGAAGGCTTACGGTCAGGGCAGGCACGGGGTGGCGGCGGCGGTGGTCCTGGAGCCGTGGCGGTCCTGGAGTGGCGGGTGGGGTGGGAGCGGTCCCCCCGGCGGATCCAGGCGGAGTTTTCCACCAAGCCCGCCCAGACCATGACGCAGCAGCGGCAGCAAGAAATTTTTAAAAAATTTTTAAATTAAATTAAAATAAAGTAAAAGTCCCGGGTTTCGGCACCAGATGTTAGGTTTTTAGGCGCAATAATAAAGGTTAGAGAGACCGGTGCACCAAAAGAAAAAGAATTGTAATGCGGTCTCCTCTAGGGATAGGAGCTGGACCGCTCCTGGAGACCTCCGAGCTCCTCCAACTCAGGAACGGAAATGCCCTTCCTTTTAAACTTTACGTCTTGTGGGTGGGGTTATGTGTGGAAACTCCGCCCCTCTCGCCATATCGCCCAGCAGAGTCTCCTCCTTTTCTAAGGTCCCGCCCCGCGGGACCCAACCTGTCAGTTAGAGGCCAGCCTCAGCAACTTAGTGAGGCCCTCGGCAACTTAGCAAGACCCTGTTTTTTTTTGTTGTTTCTGTTTGTTTGTTTGTTTTTGGTGGTACTGGGGGTGGAACCCAGAGGCTTTCTACCTCCGGGCTATACTCCCAGACCTATTTTCTCTATTTTATTTGGAAACAGGGTCTCACTAAGTTGCTGAGAGCTTCACTAAGTAGCTGAGGCTGGCTTCGAACCTGTGCGATCCTCCTGTCTCAGCCTCCCAAGTGTGGGGATTACAAGCGTGCACTGTTTTGAAATACAAAATAAAATAGGGCCAGGGGCTGTGGCTCGGAGGTGTTGGTTCAATCCACAGCACCCCCTCACACACACACACACACACACACACACACACACACACACACACACGAGAGAGAGCAAGTGTGTGTGCCCATGAATGTGTAGGGGAGGGGCAGGGGAGGACAGAGGCCTCCATGGCGCGTCCGCGGTGAGCAGGGCCCAGGCTCACCTCTTTAGGTCTTCACTGACCCCTAAGGGCTGCTGGCCGCCACCGGTCTCCTTCCTAGATAGTTTGGATGCTGTAAAGGAAAGACAAGAAAAGGGCTGTCAGCAACCCACAGGGTCATCGGAGGCATCATGGTCACCCAAGAAGGGGGCTGGGGAGCTGGGCACAGTGGTGCTCACCCAGTACTGTCTCAGCGGAGGCTGAGACAGGAGGATTGCAGTTTGGAGGCCAGCCTCAGCAACTGAGCAAGACCCTGTTTGAAAATAAAAAATAAAAACGGGAGCCAGGCGTGGTGGTGCACGCTAGTAATCCCAGTATTTGGGAGGCTAAGAGTGGAGGACTGAGGTTTGCGGACAGCCTTGGCCACTTAGTGAGGCCTTGTTTCAAAATAAACAATCCAGCCGGGCGCGGTGGGCACGCTTGTCATCCCCGCGCTTGGGAGGCGGAGACAGGAGGATCGCGCAGGTTCAAAGCCAGTCGCGCTGGCTTAAGAGGCCCTGTTTCCAAATAAAATATGCAGGGAGTGTAGCTTGGAGATCAATCAATAAATAAATAAATAAATAAATAATGGGCTGAGTGTAACTCAGAGGTCGACCATCCCTGAGTTCAAGCCTTAGTACCCCCAAAACATCATTAGACTTTATCAAATGTTATATTTCTTATTTATCACTTATTCTTCAGCATTTTTTTTCAAATTGCCCCCTATTTTAATTTCTTTCTTTCTTTCTTTCTTTCTTTCTTTCTTTCTTTCTTTCTTTTTTTGAGGTACTGGGAATGGAACCCAGGGGGATTCTACCTCTGAGATACACCCCCAGCCCTATTTTTTATTCTTTATTTTGAAACTGGGTCTCACTGAGTTGCCGAGGGCCTCGCTAAGTAGCTGAGGCTGGCCGCGAACCGCGATCCTCCTGTCTCAGCCTCGGGAATGCTGGGATGACGAGCGGGCGCCACCGCGCCCGGTTTCTAGTTAACTTCTTACTTTTCTTTTTAATTTAAGGCTTCTTTACTTAGGGAGCTTGGAGTAGCTCTCCCTCTTCTGTCTGTCTGTCTGTCTCTCAGTAGTGGGTAGTGACACATCTTTGCCGCCATACCTCTCTGTGGGGCTTGGGAGCGGGCCTCTGTGGAGCCGCCTGCTGGTGGAGGGGCCGGCCCGGAACCCTTCATGAGGTTGACCACATTTTCAGACAGCTATGGGAGAGACAGGACAAAGTTATTTCATAGAAACTTCAGGAAATCCAGGTGGCCCTTGACTCCTGGCCCAGACTTCCCGAAGGCCCCAGGGCCCTCTCCAAGAACAGGGTTTTCATCACAAATTCCTCCACGCTGGCACACACCTGCAATTCTAGTACTTGGGAGGCTGAGAAAAGAGGTTTGAGGCCAGCCTTGGCCGCTCAGTGAAGCCCTCCAACTTAGCGAGACAGTTTCCAAATTTAAAAAGTTGAAAGGGTCGCCGGGCGCGGTGGCGCACGCTCGTCATCCCCGCGCTTGGGAGGCGGAGACGGGAGGATCGCGCAGGTTCGAAGCCAGCCTCAGCTACTTAGTGAGGCTCTCGGCAACTTAGTGAGACCCTGTTTCCAAATAAAATATAAATTAGGTCTGGGAGTATAGCCCGGAGGTTAAAAAAAAAAAAGCCCTGGGTTTCACCCCCAGTACCACAAAAAAAAAATTAAAAATTTTTAATTAAAAATAAAAAAGACTGCCGGGCATGGCGGCACACGCTTGTCATCCCCGCATTTGGGAGGCGGAGACAGGAGGATCGCACAGGTTCGAAGCCAGCCGCGCTGGCTTAAGAGACCCTGTTTCAAAATATAAAAAAATAGGTCTGGGAGTGTAGCCCGGAGGTAGAAGGGCTTCCAGGAACCCCAGTACCACCAAAAAAAAAATTGAAAGGGTCTAGGGGTGTCGCCTGGCGGCGGAACTCCCCTGGCTTCAACCCCCAGTAGCGCACGTGCTCTCACGCACACACACGGACCTCGCGGGGGCACAGCGCCTACTAGGCTAACACCAAGCCAGCCCCGGTGTGCCTCTGAATTCACACATTTCATCCCTCTGAGCCACCACCAGCCCCTTTCTGCCTGCCCCGATATATCTTCACAAATACAAATAGTATCCTTTTTTTTTTTTTTTTTTGGTACTGGGAATGGAACCCAGGGCCATTCTACTTTTGAGCCACACTTTTGTATTTATTTTGAAGCAGTGTCTTGTTAAGTTGCGGAGGCTGGCCTCAGACCTGAGATCCTCCTGTCTTGGCCTCCCAAGTGCCGGGATTACAGGCATACGCAGGCACGTACCCTTGCTTAAGGGCAGTTCAATGTTCCCTCGTGCACGGACCTCCAGGAAAGCATCCGGGTGTGGTGTCATGTCTCCACACCCCTGAGGACTTCCTCACACATGGACCCCTCAGGAAGCACGAACTGCCTGCCCTGCCTGTGGCCGATACACACTTCAGGGCTCGGGCTCCTCAGCTCTGTCGACCCTCTAGCGCCTCACAGAGCAGGTGGTCAAAGTATTTCTTGACTCATTTTGCCTTCGTTCCCCTAATGAAGACTGGATAACCGAGACGTCTATTCATTCTCACGGCAGTGAAATAGGCATGTGGGTGTCATAAAACTGTTTACGGAGATGAAATAGCAAGCTAGGGATAGATCCAGAATAAAAACCCTTAAGAGTTCGCTTCAGTAAATATTTATTAAGCGCCTAATATGCGCGAGGCGTCATAAAGCACAGTGGAGGGCGAGACGTTAAAAATGACTGTCAGACACGAGGCGTGATCGGCAATTCTACTCCCAGACAGCTAACTGAGAAAAGTACTCCCCTGTGTGCAGAGGCACGTGGAAGGAAACTCACTGAGGTACAAGCAGAAATGCAAGAAAAGGGTGCTTGTCGTGCCTTCAATTTTGAACGCTCATGGAAACGGGCAGCCATGTTGGAGGCGGGGCTTGGTTGCTAGGAAGGGGGCCCTGAGGTCGTGGCCTTGGCACATATATGACCTCTTCTCCCCCTGCTCCCTCTCTTGCTTCTGGCCTCCGAGATGTGATCTCCCTCTCTCTCTCTCTCGCTCTCTCTCTCTCCCTCTCCCTCTCTCTCCCTCTCTCTCTCTCTCTCCCTCTCTCTCCCTCTCTCTCGCTCTCCCTCTCTCTCTCGCTCTCTCGCTCTCTCGCTCTCTCTCTCTCCTCCCTCTCTCTCTCTCTCTTGCTCTCTCTCTCCCTCTCTCACTCTCTCTCTCGCTCTCTCTCTCGCTCTCTCTCGCTCTCGCTCTCTCTCGCTCTCTCGCTCGCTCTCGCTCTCTCTCGCTCTCTCTCTCTCCCTCTCTCTCGCTCTCTCTCGCTCGCTCTCGCCCTCTCTCGCCCTCTCTCGCTCTCTCTCCTCCCTCTCTCTCGCTCTCTCTCGCTCTCTCTCGCTCTCGCTCTCTCTCGCTCTCTCTCCCTCTCTCTCGCTCTCTCTCGCTCTCGCTCTCTCTCGCTCTCTCTCGCTCTCTCTCGCTCTCTCTCGCTCTCTCTCGCTCTCGCTCTCTCTCGCTCTCTCTCGCTCTCTCTCGCTCTCTCTCGCTCTCGCTCTCTCTCGCTCTCGCTCTCTCTCGCTCTCGCTCGCTCTCGCTCTCGCTCTCGCTCTCTCTCCCCTTCTTGCCGCCATGCCCTGAGCTCCACAGACCTGGCCTGACATGGATTGGCCCCCTAAATCTCCAGAACTATGAGCCAGTCAATCTTTCTTTTTTGTGGTCAGCTCTCTTTTGACCACAGCAGTGAGAATGCTGACCAAAACAGAGGAATGGGGCTGCTGCTGCTGCTGCTGCTGCTGTATTTAAGTCTGACCCTGTGTTTTGTGAGTCTTCGGAACTGGTTTGTGAGAGGAAGTTGGAAGGGCCCGAATACGGAAAGAAAGACAGACGGTAGAGACGGTGCTCAGGAGATTCCAGAAGGCACAGAGTACTCCACGGGAAAATGGGGCAGAGGCCGCAAGTGTTACCTTCTGGCCAAGAACTTATTGGCATTTTGCTAGTGTTCTAAAATTTTGTGTGAGGCCTAATTTATTTATTTATTTTTTTTATTTTTTTGGTGGTACTGGGGTTCCTGGAAGCCCTTCTCCCTCCGGGCTACACTCCCAGACCTATTTTTACATTTTTATTTGGAAACAGGGTCTCCTAAGCCAGCGTGCGCGGCTGGCTTCGAACCTGCGCCATCCTCCTGTCTCTGCCTCCCAAGCGCGGGGATGACGAGCGTGCGCCACCACGCCCGGCCGATGTGTGAGGCCGAATTTAAAGATGATTAAGTTGGCGGAGGAAATCTCAAAACAGTCAAATATGCAAACTGCATTATGAATATTAATGTCTTTGTAGACTGACGTTGGGAGCAGAAAGCAAAGCAGAGACTGTATGGATTTGCAGCTGGGCCAGGAAGGGGTAAGTACAGCTGGGGCCCAGGGAGATGGTGTTGCAAAAGGAAGTAAGATGAGTGAAGTCAAATGCTTTGCATAGAAACCAAGAAAGGAATGTTGGCGGGGCAGTTGGTAAGCACGGAAACGAGGGCTGGGTGGCGGCCATGACTGAGGCAGGGCCCGGTGGCGGCCATGATGGAGGTGACCCCAAGCAGCCACGATTAAACCACCTTTCCTGCTGGTAGTCAGTCTGCTGCCTTGGCTGGAGGAAAGGGGTCATGGAGCCCCCCCCCCCCCAGATTTCAAAAGAAGGCCTGCAAAGCCAGACAACGCGTGTCTGGGTTGGAATCCCAACGGGCAATTTGAGAAGCCCAGGATGTAAAGAATACTCCTGAAATTGAGCAGAGCAAGAAATGTGCCATGACCGCAGGGAAAGGAGCAACTCTGTGCCATGGAGCCAGACTAAGACGAGTGAGTCCCCTGCCAATTGCAATCAACCGGGCAATGGGGGTGGGGCTGCCGAGGCCCCTCTGAGATCACATCTCACCACCATGTGCCCTGCGTACCGGAAGTGGAGCTGCAGGACTCAATGCCTGCCCTGCTGTATTCTGATCCACTTTGGGTCCCGTTCCTCCTTTATTCAAATGCAAACGTTTACTCTGTGCCATGGTACGTTGGATGCGGGTTGCTTCTTATTTTTGCGAGGGCTTTGCTGACTCTCAGTGACAGCCCATCTGGCTGCTCGGTTTCTGTCTTTGGCGTTTCTCGGTGGCACATCCCTGGAGGCACCAAGGGCAGGGTGTGCACTCATCTCAGAGAAGGCTTTGGACTTTTAAGCAATGCTGGAACTGTTAAAGATGGGCTAAACACAGTTTTGCATTGTGAGGTGGCTGTGGGGGTCTTGGGGGACAGAAGTGGAGTGTTACGGTTTTAATTTACGATGCTCCCCCACGCCTCATGAGAACAGGGCACCCATGATGGAGGTGGGGCTGGGTTGCGAGGAGGGGCCCCTGGGGCGTGGCCTTGGGATTATACAGGGTACCCTAACCCTAACCCTAACCCTAACCCTCCTTTTGCTGACTCTCTTGCTTACAGCACTGCCCTCTCCTTCTTTCTGACTCCTGCTGTCATGCCCTGAGCTCTGCAGATGTAACCAGCCTGAGAGGAGTGAACCCATGAAATCCCCAGAACTGTGAGCAAATAAATCTTCCTCCCTCTAAGTTGCGTGGTCAGGGTTTTTGGATCACAGCAGTGAGAATGCCCTCGGGGGCGGCGGAGCGGGGAGCGCGCCCCTGGTTGTGGGGCGATGAAGGCGAACGCCGGCGGGCTCTGCGCGGCCGCTGCCGTGGCTGGAGGCTGGCTGAGAGCACAGACTCCGAAGAGAAAGGAGTTTTGATCCCAAGTTAGTGCAAGACCTTGGGCGAGGATGCCGGAGAGGGGATATTAAGAAAAGGGAAACTATTTTGAGAATGTAGCACATTGGTTTCGTTATAGACATAAAAAAAACCTCAGATTAGAAAGGAAAAGAGCCTTAAAGAGCCTTCAGGACTTCACCAGTTTGCGGCTGCTTCTATTTTATTTTTTTTGTGGGACTAGGGCTTGAACCCAGAGACATTTCTACCTCTGAGCTATACCTCCAGTCTTTTTTTCTTTTTGTGTTTAGAAACAGGCTTGCTGGGTTGCTAAAAAAAAAAAATCTCGCTACATGCTGAAGCTGGCCTCAAGCCTGTGATCCTCCGGTCTCAGCCTCCCAAGTACTGGAATGGCAGGCGTGCGCCGCCGTGCCTGGCTTACCAGTTTGCCTCTTGCTTGAGCTGTAGTGACTAAGTACTGTGATGGGCTGGCAGGTTGGAAAAATGAAGAATAAACTCTCAAGCACAAAGCACAGCCCAGGGCCTGGTCCTGCTGGAATCGGCCACACGCAGAGGGTCAGCGTTGGACCTGGCCGGGTGTGGCGTGGTAGCAACTATAGGGTGGGATGTCTTTCCAGGCGAGAGGAGCCCGAGCCAGAGCTCCAGAGGGCGCACGGCCTGGATGGAAAGACCCGAGCATCCTGACTGGATGCCAGGACGGGCTCACGGAGCTGATGTTCAGCCGCGTATGGTGGTGCGCACCCGTCATTCTACGACTGGGGAGGCTGAGACAGGAGGATCACAGGTTCGAGGCTAGCCTCCGCATCGTAGTGGGACCTTGTTTCAAAATAAAAATAATAAAATAGGGCTAGGGGTGAACTCAGGATGCCCTTGAGTTTAATCCCAAGTGCCATAAAAAAATAAAAAACAAAAAAACAAAAAAACAAAAGCTAGCTCTGAGCAGTGGGCAGAGTAAACACACGGGCCTGGGAAATGTGTCCGGCGCAGCCAAGATTGGACAGAAGGCCTGTGTGGCGCGGAGGGAGAGGAGGAAGGGCCAGATGAGCGGGCCAGAGGGGCAGGCGCAGGCGAGACCCCGGGCGGACCTGGGTAGGCGGTTCGAATCTGGCCCGGGGCAGAGGACGCGGTGTTGGGGTCGGCACAGGTGCGTCCCGGGCGGACTCAGCTGGTCCAGCCTGGGGGCAGCGGCTGAAGCCCTCGGCTCGGCGAGGGAAGGGTTAAGGAAAACATTGGCACGGTTCTTGTTGGCAGTGAGAGGTTTGTAATATTTTTTAATGTTGCCACAAAATACAGCGAGTAATATTTTTCATCAACAAATATACATACACACACACAGTAGTGATGCTACAGTAAACACCATCTGGGCAGGGCTCCCCGTAGGAACGCAGCCAGAATGGCGGCCCCAGAGCCAGGCGGGGCCGGCTGCTCGCTGCCACGGGCCGCCAGAGATGGCCAGAGATGCCCGCGGGCGGCGGCCCGGGGCACCGCGGGGAAGGCCAAGCGGCCTCCTCCCCGCCCTGTGACCGGTCCCTGGGCCTCTCGGGCCCTCGCCTTCCTCACCCAACGCTGGGCTAGCCGCAGAACGGCTCGGGGACTCAGTACTCTGGAGTCCCGAGCCCAAGTTCGAATCCCGGCGGAGGTGTTTACTAGCCGCGTGGTCTTGGGCAGGGGGCTCGGTGCTTCTAAGTCAGTTTCTTCGTCTGTGACGTGGAAAGAATTAGCACGCATATTAAAGGGAATGAGCTGTAGGAAGCAGCTGTTACGTGACACCGCAAGGCGCGGTGCAGATATTACGATCCACGCCAGACGCACGCCGGGCCCGTGAGAACCTGGGAGCGGGTCGACAAGAACAGTTACTATTGGCCGGGCCCAGTGGCGCACGCCTGGAATCCCAGTACCTGGGAGGCTGAGACGGGAGGATCGCAGGTTCGAGGCCGGCCTCAGCAACTTGGCCAGACCCTCTGCAACTTAAGTGAGACCCTGTTTCAAAATAATAAAAAAGGGGAGAAGGGGGTGTCGCTCGGAGGTAGAACGGGCCTGGGTTCTATAGACACACAGACACGCTTTCCTGCGTTCAGCACACTCTGGGGAAACCCAGGTGCCAAAGCCCGCCATCACCCAAGGCAGCCGTGAGCAGAGGCCCGTCCCCCAAGGCGGGAGAGCCCACGGCGAGTCGTGCGGCCTCCCCACGGGAAAGGCTGGGAGAGCCGCTCTCACACGCCACAGGGGCTTGATCGGTAACTGGTCGGAAGAGAGCGCCCGTGGCCCCGGGAGCGCGCACGAGGCCGAAGCCTGGCATGGTGGCGGGTACCCGGGATCTCAGTGCCTGGGAGGCTGAGGCGAGAGGATCGCAGAGTCGAGGCCAGCCTCAGCGATTTAGTGAGACCCCCAGCAACTTAGTGAGACCCTGTTTCTAAGTAAAAATAATGAAATAGGGCTGGGGGGTGTCGCTCGGAGGTAGAACGCCCCTGGGTTCAACCCCTAGTCCTCCCCCCCACACAAACCAACAGCCATCAGCTCTACGCTCAGGGGTTGTGGTTAAATGAGACAGTTAAGACGGACTGAATATGTGCCACAAAGCACCTGGACGAGAACGGCCGCGCTCACGGGTCCCGGGACCGTCCGTACGCGAACCCTCCGGTCTGGCTAGAAGGCGCAGGGCCTAAATTTAGGGACAGTCGCAGAGAACGGGTGGGCGCCGCTGGTGTCGTCCTGGCATGAGCCGGGGCATGGGTGGGTGAGACATCGGCGTCCTGAGGCTCATGCAGCCGGACGGAGCAGACGCAGGGCCATAAGGAAAGTGAGATGCCAGAGGGCCGGCGGGGCACAGTGGCGCACGCCTGTCATCCCAGACTTGGGAGGCTCAGATAGGAGGGTCGCAGGTTCGAGGCCAGCCTCGGCACCTAGGAGACTCTCAACAAGTTAGCGAGACTCTGTTTCAGTATGGGGTGGGAGTGCGGCTTGGAGGTAGAATGGCCCTGGGTTCAACCCCTAATTCCACCCAAAATATAATAACAACAACAACAACAACAACAACAACAACTAGATAGAAAGGGTCAGTGGGGTTCTCAGTTGAGGGCTTTGAAGGACAGATTATAACGGCTGTAACTTCTTCCGCAGGCAAGTGGGAGCCATGGATGGTTCCTGAGCAGGGTGGAGGCGGGGCGCTCTCCTTGCCCGTGACAGTCTGCAGAGCTAGAGGACGGATTGGGACCACAAAGGGAGCGGAGGGAGGTGGCCAAAGACACTTCAAAAATCAAATCAAAAAAGCAAATAGATTAGCCTCGGGGTTGAAGGGCAGGAAAGGGAGGCCGGAGGCAGTGAGGCTGGGGGATTGGCGAGGCCGGGGCCCTCGGGGGGGGTGCTCCGGCCAGGGCAGAGAGCAGCCCCTGGCAGCGCGGTGCAATAAAAAAGGAACGAGTGTGCTGCCATGTGCAGGAGAGAAGAAAGTCTGAAAGGATTCGGGAGGCACTGGGACAGTGGGCATTTGAAAATAAGCCGCCTCTGCGAGAAGGGAAAGCCGTAGAATAACCGACCGGAGAGAGCTGACGGCGCCGGCCCGCCCGGCCCGCTGGGGAGGGGGCGAGCTGCGCGGGCCTGCCTGTGCGCATGCGCAGGGCCCTGCGCGGGTCCCGGGGCGCTCCACCCACCGCAGAGAAGCCCAGCCTGCGGGAGGCAGGGCGCCCAGACCACGCTACGGACCAAGTGTGACCCGATGGTCCCTGGGCACACGCCATAGGCCGGCCTCCGCACGCCCCGCGCCTCACCCTGGCCATGGAGGCAGGGAGGCTGAACCACTGGCCCACCGTCGTGGACGGCAGATGGCGTCGTGTGTACTGGGGACTGGACCTTGAACCCAGGGGCCTTCTACCTAGGGCCTACACCCTCAGCCTTTTAAATTTTAATTAAATTAATTGACTTGCTTGATTAATTAATTAATTTATTTTTGTGCTGGGAATGGAACCCAGAGGCTTTCTACCTCCGGGGTCTACTCCCAGACCTATTTTCTATTTTATTTGGAAACAGGGTCTCACTGAGTTGCTGAGAGCCTCACTAAGTAGCTGAGGCTGGCTTCGAACCTGTGCGATCCTCCTGTCTCAGCTTCCCATGTGCGGGGATGACAAGTGTGCTCCACCATGCCCGGCAATTTTATTTTACAACAGGGTCTCAGCCGGGCGTGGTGGCACGCGCTTGTAATCCCAGCATTCAGGAGGCTGAGACCTGAGGACCGCGGTTCGAGGACAGCCTCGACTACTACTTAGTGAGGCCCTTTACAACTCAGTGAGACCCTGATTCAAAATAAAGAATAAAAAATAGGCCTGGGGGTGTAACTCGGAGGTAGAATGCCACTAAAGAATAAGGCCGGGCGCGGCGGCGCACGCTTGTCATCCCCGCGCTGGGGAGGCGGAGACGGGAGGATGGCGCAGGTTCGAAGCCAGCCACGCGCGCTGGCTTAGGAGACCCTGTTTCCAAATAAAAATGTAAAAATAGGTCTGGGAGTGTAGCCCGGAGGTAGAAGGGCTTCCAGGAACCCCAGTACCACACACAAAAAAGAAAGAAAGAAAGAAAGAAAGAAAGAAAGAAAGAAAGAAAGAAAGAAAGAGGGACGGGTAGGCTGCCGGGAGTCTCCGTGTGTGGGCTGGTGGTGTCCCGACACCCGCCTCCCACAGAGGAGCTGCCCACTCTGTGCAAGCCTCCCTCCTCTCCCTGCCTCAGGCTGCTGCCGTGGACGGTTTGCTTCTCGGCCCTCGGTTTTCTATGAGCTGAAATCAGCCCCACCGGCTGCTCGCCTCAGATCCGAATCCCAGAATGTCAGGATAAGCGCTCGGAGACCTCCTACACCGAGCGTGGCAAATACAGGTGCCCGCAGGGGGTGGGCGGCGACGGAGACTCGGCCTCCCGGGTGCTGGGATGACGAGCGTGCGCCGCCGCATGTTTGGTGGCAGAAGGCTGACAGCCTCCTCCCTAAGCTCGGGCAAGGACATCGCTTTCACCACTTGCGCTCAAGACTGCACAGCTGCTGCTGGTCAACGCAATAAGGCAGGAAAAGGAAATGACACCCACGTTGGAAAGGAAGAAGTGAAACCGTCTTTATTTGCATCTAACACAGTTGCACCTATAAAATGTCCTAAGGAATCAACAAGTAGAACTATGCCACAAGGGGAGGCTGAGACAGGAGGATGGCGGTTGGAGGCCAGCCTCAGCTACTTAGGAAGGCCCTTTGCAACTCAGCGGGACCCTGCTTCAAAAGAAAGAATATAAAATGGGGCTGGGGGTGCAGCTTGGAGGTAGAAGGCCCCCGGGTTCCATCCCCAGTAAGGCGCGCGCATGCGCGCGCGCACACACACAGAACCATTGCAATAAGACAAGAAAAGTGAAATGGCATCCATGTTAAAAGGAAGAAGAGACGTCTTTCTTTGCAGACAACACAACTGTACCTATAAAATATTCTAAGGAATATTTTTTAAAATAATATTTTAATATATTTTATAAAATATATTTTATATTTAATATATAAAATATTCTAAGGAATATTTTATCTAGTGGAAAAATAATGTTTCTAATTTTTCTATCTAGTAGAAAGCTACTAGGACTGATAAATGAGAGCAAACCTGTTGCAAGACACAAGATATATATACATATACCTACTGTAGCTGGGCACGGTGGCCTACACCTGTGACCTCAGTACCTGGAAGGTCGAGGCAGGAGGATGGCAGGTTGGAGGCCAGCTTTGGCAATTTAGCGAGACCCTCAGTAATTCAGTGAGACCCAGTTCCAGAATGAAAAAATAAAATAGGGCTGGGCCGTAGCTCAGAGGCAGAATTCTCCTGGGTTCAATACCCAGTGGCGTACGCGCGCGCGCATGCGCACACACAACACGCGCACGCACACATACTCTATTTCTACATACTAACAATGATGATTCATTAAAGATAATAAATGATTTTATTCAAGATAATTTAAAAAAGAACAAAACGGTTGGGAATAAATTTAAGGAGAGAGATGCGAGACTTGTACACGGAAAGGCAGAACATTCTGCGAAAAATAAGTAAGATCTAGTGAATCCGGGGCTATTCCCTCTTCAGACCGGAAGGCTGCGTATGTTCGAATGACAATTCTTCCAGAATCTATAGATTCGACACAAATCCTATGAAAAGCCCAGCAAGCTTGTTTATACAAGTTGACAAGCTGATCTTCACCTGCTTAAGGAAATGCGAGGACTCGGAATTGCTAAAACAGTCTTGCAAAGGGTCAGCGCTGAGGTGTTTTCCCTTCCCAATTATAGAGCTGCAGCAGCGATCATCATTCCTGAGCGTGGTCCTAGCAGAAGGACAGACAACGGAGATCAGTGGAACAGAATGGATGCCCAGAAATAAACCATTACGTGGATACTCCTTGGACTTCCACACAGGTTCCAAAGTAATTCAACCAGGAAAAGAAGAGTCTCCTCAAAAAATAGAGTTTGGAAAAACTGGGCTACGCAATGAAGATGTATTTAGATCAGGATTGAGAAAACTCGAGCTCCTGAGCCAAGTTCAACTACTTGATTTCGCAATGTACTTATTTATTTGTTTGGTGACACTGGGGATTGAATCCAGAGCTGTTCTCCCCCCCCCCCCAGATCTGGGGATGGAACCCAGGGGCATTCGATCTCCAAGTTACACCCCCTGCCCTATTTTTTATTCTTTATTTTGAAACAGGGTCTCACCGAGTTGCAGAGGGCCTCGCTAAGTAGCTGAGGCTGTCTGTGAACCGTGATCTTCAGCCTCCCAAATGCTGGGATTGCAAGCGTGCGCCACCACGCCCGGCTATCCCAGAGCTGTTCTATCTCTAAGCTACCACCCCAGCCTAATTTTATTTTTGGAAGCAGAGTCTCCGTAAGTTGCTGAGGGCCTCAATAAGCTGCTGAGGCTGGCCTCAAATCTGTGATCCTCCTGTCTGAGACTCTCAAGTATGAGATTGCAAGTGTGCACCACCACACCTGGCTGATACTTTTTTATTAGAATACAATCACTCCCCCTCACTAACACACCCATCACCACCACCACCACCACCTCCTCCTCTCTGGCTGCTTTTTCAGCAATGGCAAAACTGACTAGTCATGACTGTCAGGACTTCCTAGCTAAAAAGCCCAAAGTATTTCCTAACTGGGTTTTCATAGAAAAATCTCAAGTTCTAGCTTACAGCCTTACTTCAGAATACACACAAAAATGAACTTAGATTGCCATGGCGGGGATTGCATGGGGCACGCCGGACCCCCGGAAGGACCGGAGGCCCAGGTTGCAGCCCGGGCCCTGGGCGGGTGTCACGCGGGGCACACCAGACCCCCAGAAGGATCGTAGGCCCGGGGCCTTGTGGCCCCAGGCCCCGGGTGGGAGTCGCGCGGGACATGCCGGACCCCTGGAAGGACTGGAGGCCCGGGCAGCAAGGCCCCGGCCCCGGGAGGGGGTTGTGTGGGCACGCTGGACTCTCAGAAGGACCGGAGGCCCGGTGCCCCAGGCGGGGGCGG
This sequence comes from Muscardinus avellanarius, assembly GCF_963383645.1. Lineage (NCBI taxonomy): Eukaryota > Metazoa > Chordata > Mammalia > Rodentia > Gliridae > Muscardinus > Muscardinus avellanarius. The sequence continues at coordinate 15,309,015 of NC_137808.1, read as the reverse complement.
GCAGCACGGCCTACCCCTGGGAAAGCATAGTGCGTGGCAGGAGGCCGAGCCCGAGTTCCGGGAGGCCCAGTACCAAACAGGAGGCTCAGCCGCAGATACAGAGGAACCCGGCACTGCTGTGCTGGGCCAGGCCATGGTGCGCTTAGAACAGCAGATTCTGCTCTGCGCGGTGAGGCTATTGGACTCTGCTCTTGGAAGGCGGAGGCTTGTATTGGGGAGAGGCAGAGATCTGATCCAACCCACCCTGGTCTTCTGAAGAAATTACCCCAAAGGTGGAATGCTACCGTCGTGCAGGCTTTGGAACGCTGGGCAACATGCAGAGTGGGAAAAGAGCTTGGGAAAGATTTGAAATGGTGGAGGCAGCGGCAATGGCAGCGGCCAGGACTCAGGGGAGGCAGAGATCTGATGCAATAACCTGGAACTTTTGAAGAAATAACCCCAGAGGCAGAATGCTACCACCACGCACCCTCGGGAATGTGGGACAACTTGCTGGGTGAAGAGGGTGCTCGGATCAGAGCCTGCCGAGGGGTGAGGCAGGTGATGGGGACAGCAAAGCTGGGATTAGAGCCTGCCATGAGGCAAGGCCCGTGCTGGGGCCTCCAAGGCCAGGATCGGAGCCTGTCGAGGGGTGAGGCTAGTGCCGGGATCACCAAGGCTGAGATCGGAGCCTGCTGTGAGGCAAGGCCAGTGCTGGGGCCTCCGAGGCCAGGATTGGAACCTGCCGAGGGGTTAGGCCGGTGCTGGGCCAGCGAAGCCGGGATCCGAGCCTGCCTTGAGGCAAGGCCAGTTCTGAGGCCTCCGAGGCCGGGATCAGAGTCTGCTGAGGGGTTAGGGTGGTGTCGGGGCCAGCGAGGCCAGGATCGGAGCCTGCCATGAGGCGAGGCTGGTTGGGGCCTCTGAGGCCGGGATTGGACCCTGCCAAGGGGTTAGGCTGGTGCCAGGGTTAGCGAGGCCGGGATCAGAGCCTGCCGTGAGGCAAGGCTGGTGCTGGGGCCTCTGAGGCCGGGATCAGAGCCTGCCAAGGGGTTAGGCGGTGCTGGGGCCGGCGAGGCTGGGATTGGAGCCTGCCGTGAGGCAAGGCCACTACTGAGGCCTCCGAGGCTGGGATCGGAGCCTGCTGATGGGTTAGGCCGATGCCAGGGCCAGCGAGGCTGGGATCGAAGCCTGCCATGAGGCAAGGCCGGTTTTGGGGCCTCCGAGGCTGGGATCGGAGCCTGCCAAGGGGTTAGGCCAGTGCCAGGGCCAGCAAGGCTGGGATCGGAACCTGCCATGAGGTAAGGCCGGTCCTGGGGCCTCCAAAGCCAGGATTAGAGCCTGCCAAAAGGTTAGGCCGGTGCCAGGGTCAGCGAGGCCGGGATCGGAGCCTGCTGTGAAGTAAGGCTGTCACTGAGGCCTCCGAGGCTGGGATCAGAGCCTGCTGAGGGGTTAGGCTGGTGCCGGGGCCAGAGAGGCCGGGATCAGAGCCAGCCATGAGGCAAGGCGAGTTCTGGGGCCTCCAAGGCCAGGATCGAAGCCTGCCAAGGGGTTAGGTCGGTGCCGGGGCCAGCGAGGCCGGGATCAGAGCCTGCCATGAGGCAAGGCCAGTGCTGGGGCCTCCAAGGCCGGAATCGGGGCCTGCTGAGGGGTTAGGTCGGTGCCGGGGCCAGTGAGGCTGGAATTGGAGCCTGCCATGAGGCAAGGCCGCTACTAAGGCCCCAAGGCTGGGATTGGAGCCTGCGGAGGGGTTAGGCAGGTGCCAGGGCCAGCGAGGCCAGAATTGCAGCCTGCTGATGAGTTAGGCCAGTGCCGGGGCCAGCGAGGCCAGAATCGGAGCCTGCTGTGAGGCAAGGCCAGTGCTGGGGCCTCCGAGGCTGGTATCGGAGCCTGCTGAGGGTTTAGGCCGGTGCCGGGGCCAGCGAGGCCAGGATCAGAGCCTGCCATGAGTCAAGGCCTGTGCTGGGGCCTCCGAGGCCGGAATCAAAGCCTGCCAAGGGGTATGGCCGGTGCCAGGGCCAGCGAGGCCAGGATTGGAGCCTCCCATGAGACGAGGCCAGTGCTGGAGCCAGCAAATTCGGGATCAGAGTCTTCCAGGTGCCAGGCCACTACTGGGGCCGTCAAAAGTGGGATCGGAATTTGCAATGGGACATGCGCAGAGAAATATCACAGAAAATAAAAATCAGATGCTTCCCTTAATTAGCAAAAACTAGGAAGAAAGGGGTAATAGGAGGAGGTCAAGTTGTAGAAAGGGTCTTATTGAGAAGCAATTAAGGTGACCAATCAGAGGGGATGGGATGGGGGAGGATGGAACCTCTTTAAAACTCAGGAGGTGTGTAAACAAATGTATCAAAGATAATCACCAATCAAGCATGGGATCGAGGGAGGGGGAGAGAATGGGATGGGGCTGGATGAGGGCTGTTTGGATGATGTGTGCTTGTATATCCTCTCAAATCTTGTATTCCAATGTGATGCATGATTACAATGCACCAATAAAAATATTTTTAAAAATGAACTTAGATTACAGAGAGTCAGGCGTGGTAGCGCACGCTTGTAATCCCAGTGCTTGGGAGGCTGAGACAGGAGGATCGCACAGGTTCAAAGCCAGCCTCAGCTGCTTGGTGAGGCTCTCAGAAACCTAGTGAGACCCTGTTTCCAAATAAAATAGAAAATAGGTCTGGGAGTATAGTCCGGAGGTAGAAAGCCTCTGGGTTCCACCCCCAGTACCACAAACAAACAAACAAAATAATAAATAAAAAACCAGATCACAGACCTAAACATAATAGCCCAAATTATGAAGTCTGGAAAAAAAAGAATAAAGAGAATTTCCATGACCTTGGGTTAGCCAAAGATCTCTTGGGGATGACATCAAAAGTATGATTAAGCCGGGCATGGTGGCGCACGCTTTTCATCCCCGCGCTTGGGAGGCGGAGACAGGAGGATGGCGCAGGTTCGAAGCCAGCCGCGCTGGCTTAAGAGACCCTGTTTCCAAATAAAAATATAAAAAATAGGTCTGGGAGTGTAACTCAGAGGTAGAAGGGTTTCCAGAAACCCCAGTACAGAAAAAAAAAAGTATGATTAATTGAGAAACAAATAAACTTCATCAAAATTATAAACAGTAGTGCTCTGAAGACACCATCCTGAAAGCTGCATATTGCCCAGGCATGAGGGTGAGTGCCTGTGACCCCAGGACTTGGGAGGCTGAGACAGGAGGATCACACATTCGAGGCTAGCCTGAGCAATTTAGCCAGACCCTGTTTCAAAATAAAAAATAAAGAGAAAGTCGGGCACAATAGGGCACATTTGTAATTCCTGTACTTGAGAGGCAGAGTCAGGAGGATCGCAGGTTTGAGGACAGCCTCAGCAAGTAGTGAGACTCTCATCAACCTAGCATGACCCTGTTTCAAAATAAAAAGAATATAGGGCTGGGAGTGTAGCTTAGAGGTAGAATGCCCCTGGGTTCCATCCTCAGCACCACAAACAAATAAGTAAAATAAAATGAAAAGGGCTGGGCATGTCACTCAGAGGTAGAATGCCCCTGGGTTCAACCCCCAGACCCCCACCAAAGCCACATATTAGAAGGAAATATTTCCAAATGAGAATGTAATGAAGGGTTCATATCCATCACAAAGAAATCTTATAACTTTATAAGGCTAAAAAGACAAACAGTCCAATTAAAACTGGGCAAAGGATTTCGATATACATTTTATCAAAGAATACATATGGTTAGCAAATGCACAATATAAAAAGATATGCAATGTCATTAGCTATTGGAGAAATGCAAACTCAAACCACAATAAGATACCCTTTCACAACTTGAATTGCTATAACAAAATAGACAAGCCAGGTGTGTTGGCACACGCCTGTAACTTCAGTATCTTGGAGGTTGACACAGGAGGAATGCCGGTTCGAGGCCAGCCCCAGCCCCAGCAACTTAGTGAGGCCCTCAGCAACTTAGTGTGACCCTGCTTCAAAATACAAAGATGGGTGTGGTGGCGCACGCTTGTCATCCCCGCGCTTGGGAGGCTGAGACAGGAGGATCGCACAGGTTCGAAGCCAGCCTCAGCTGCTTGGTGAGGCTCTCGGCAACTTAGTGAGACCCTGTTTCCAAATAAAATAGAAAATAGGTCTGGGAGTACGGCCTGGAGGTAGAAAGCCCCTGGGTTCCACCCCCAGTACCACCAAAAAAAAAAAAATTAAATAAATAAAAAGTGGGGGGAGTATACCTCAGAGATAGAATCCTCCTGGATTCAATACCCAGTATCAACAACAACAACAACAACAACAACAACAACAACAACAACGATATTAAAGCCACCTCTGAATCTTGCTGCCTCAGGAACCACGCTTTCAACACGAGTGTTTTGGACAACATTCTGGATCTCAACCATGACGCTATCTATGAGAATGAAAACTTATGTCTATAAAAGAAACACGCCTGTCCCAGCATTATTCCTAAAAGCTGACAACTGGAAATGGTTCAGATGTGTATCAGTGGGTAATGGAAACAGAAAACGCAGCCTATGAGCCATACAAAAGGGGACTCTTCCGAGGCAGGAAGGAACCCACTACTGACGTAGGCAATATCCAGGAACCAACATCAAAAACATTATAGCGAACGAGTCCAGGAGCAGAGCACGGGCCTAGAGGCCCTAGGTTCTATCCCCAGCACCACAAAAACCAAACAAACAAACAAACAAACAAACCCAAGTATGCTAAGTATAGTAAAGCAAACGAAAGATACATGAATCAGCCGGGCATGGTGACACATAGCTGTCATCCTAGCACCCGGGAGGCTGAGACAGGAGGATCGCAGGTTTGAGCCCAGCCTCAGCAACTTAGTGAGACTCCCAGTAATGTAGTAAAACCTTGGTATGGTGCACACACCTGTCATCCCAGTACTTGGGAGGCTGAAATGGGAGAATTGCAGGGTTGAGGCCAGCCTCAGCCATACAGCAAGACTCCCAGCAACTTAATGAGACCCTGTTTCAAAATCAAAAAAATAAAACAGGGCTGGGAGTATAGCTCAGAGTTAGAGTGCCCATGGATTCAACCCCCAGTGCCACAAAACAAATAAGTAAACAAATAAAACCCTAACCCCTCTGGTGGTCAAGCAGGCAGACTGAGCTTGCAGGGCTTCCGCTAACTCACTCTGTGACCTTGGGCTACTTTACGTCGTCAAATCCTCACTTTTGAGGTGGGAACATCTCACCTATGAGGCCAGTGTCTCCAACGCCAGCAGGTGAAATGCCTGAAATAGTCATATGAACACACTTGGCACAGTGGACAGCAAAGTAAACACGTGCTGTCCACGGTCGGGCTCGGGCAGATCACTCGTCACCTCCTCAGAGCGATGCTCACTCGCCATCCCATTGCACCCCACTCCTCCTACGCCCTTCTTTATTTCCTCCTTAAGTACCTGCAATTTTTATCTTTTCACCTTTTCCTTTTGTGTGTGCGGTACTGGCGTTCTACCTCTGAGCTACAAACCCTATTTTATTTTGAAACAGGGTCTCCTAAGTTGCTCGGATAACCTGCTGAGACTAGCCTAGAACCTGCGGTCCTCCCGCTTCGGCCTCTTAAGTACTGAGGTTACAGGCGGTGCCACCGCCCAACTCTTTTTTCTTGTGGGCCCATTCTCCCTATTAGGCTGGCGTCTCCAGGATGGCCGGGAGCTTGGCTTCACTTCTTATCATTTGCGAAAGGCCATGCCTAGGGTTCCAGTCAGCATTCTCATCGCTATGATTCTAAACACCTGACCAACATCGTAGAGGAACATCTTTGCTCGCAGTTCTGGAGATTTCAGGGGTCCAGTCCATGTTAGGCCAGATACATCGGTGGAGCTCACGGCACGGGAGCAGGAGGCATAAGGAGAGCAGCACAGGCTCTGCTCTTAAATCGGAGGCCAGAAGCAAGACAGCAAGAAAGGGGATTCAAGGACGTGCACAGTCCCTGAGGCCACACCCCACCTGCCTAGGTTACCACCCAGTAAATCCATGGGTTTACCCACTGATGACACTGATTTACCTCATGGACTTAACTACATCAACTCTGAACTTCAGTTCAGGAGCCCTTTTCAGGGGACATTCTTTATCTAATCCTAACACTTGTGTCCCGCACATCATATTTGCCACAACTGTGAGTAACCGGAAGTTCCGGTCCGGCGCTCTGCCATCCAGCCTCCCCAGCGCTGACACGACTCAGGCCTGTCCTGCGTATCTGACCACGTCCTTCTCGGCTTTCCTCTCCGCGGTGGTTCACAACCCGCCTCACGGGAGCAGAAAACCACAGCAAACCACCTCCCCTATTTTTTCTCCTACACCCAACACTGCGTATTTCAATTTGGCCCTTGTCACTGGCCCCATCGATTTTATCTCTCAACAAGTGCCGGCAAAGAACTTTCTGCGTGCCATTCATAAGAGGTGACCAAGTCGAGCGCTGTGGTTCAGTGAACAGCCCTGGAGTTAACCTCCGTCAAGCCCAGTTCTCCTACTTGCTAAAACCCTGTGCACACGCTACGTTACCTTCACATTTCACCTCAGTTCCTAATCCATAGCTAAAAGAATTCCAGCGGGGCATGGTGGCCACACTTGTAATTAATTCTAGCACTTGGGGAGGCTGAGACAAGAGGATCACAGGTTTGAGGTCAGCCTCAGTAATTTAGCTAGTCTCACTACAATTTAGTAAGACCCTGTTTCAAAATAAAAAATAAAATAGGACTGGGGTATAGCTCAGAGGTAGAATGTCCCAGGTTCAATCACTAGTAACACACACACACACACACACACACACACACACACACACTCCAATTTTCTCATGTCTGTTGATTCATTCTAGTGGGGAATAAACAAACAAATGAACCCAAGTAAATACAATTATCAGTGCAAGCTTCAAACTTGTAATGAGTCTTATGAAAATAATAAATGTAGCCGGGTGTCGTGGCACATGCCTGTGATCCCAGTACTTGGGAGGCGGAGATAGGAGGATCATAGGTTCAAGGCCAGCCTCAGCAGCTTATTGAGAGCCAAGCAATTTAGGGTTCCTAAGAAACTTGAGACCCTCTCTCAAAATAAAAAATAAAATAGGGCTGGGGGTAGAATGCTCCTGGGTCCAATCCTCAGTACCAACAAGTAATAATAATAATAATAATAATAATAATAATAATAAATAATAATAATAATAATAATAATAATAATAATAATGTGGGGCAGAAAGCTACTTTGATTAGTGATTGGGAAAGAATTCTTGGATGTCACATGAGCTACAACAGGACAAGAGCCAGGTATAAAGAAAGCTAAGGGACAGAAAATGGTAAACACAGCCGGTTGTGAAAGTACGTGTTTATAATCACAATACCTGGAAGGCTGACACAGGAGGATCGCAGGTTCGTGGCCAGCCGCAGCTACTTAGTGAGGGCCTCCACAACTTAGTGAGACCCTGTCTCCAAGTTTTTTTGTTTTTTTTTTTTAAAAAAAGATCTCAGAATGTAACACACACATACAAAAAATCAGCAAACACACAGGTGCTGTTCCTGGAGTAATCGGTATCTTTCAGGAAGAACGAGCAGGATAATTAATAAGTGGAGGGATGGGGAGTGGGATTTTGGAAACTGACCTGGGATGTGGTCTGATGTCAAGACGCCTCAGGACAAATTTGTAAACCCAGGGGAGGCTTTTCCCCATCTTGAATGCACCAGAAATCGACTGGTGAGTTTTAAGCACGGGGAAGTGTACATGATCTGATGTGGGACTGTTTGGTTGTTTGTCTGTGGTACTGGGGATTGAACCCAAGGGCGTTCTATTCTATTCCCAAGTTAAGCCCTCATTCCTTTTTATTTTTTATTTGAAAACAGGGTCTCGCTAAATTGCTAAACTTGAACCTGGGATCCTCCTGTCTCATCAGCATCCCAAGTTCCTGACGTGTGCCCCACCACCTCCAGCTTGACTTACAATTTTCTATTTTATTTATTTTTAATTTTTTATTTATTTATTTTTATTTATTTTATTTTATTTATTTTTTTTTTTTGCGGGTCTGGGGATGGAACCCAGGGGCATTCTACCTCTGAGCTACACCCCCTGCCCTATTTTTAAATTCTTTATTCTGAAACAGGGTCTCACTAAATTGCAAAGGGCCTAAGTGGCTGAGGCTGTCGGAGGACGGCGATCCTCCTGTCTCAGCCTCCCAAATGCTGGGATTACGAGCGTGCACCACCACGGCGGGCTTGACTTACGAGTTTAAAAAGTGTGTGTGCGTGCGTGCGTGCGTGTGCGTGTGTGTGACTGGAAATTGAACTCAGGGGGCATTCTACCTCCGAGCTGCACCCCCACCCCTCTTTCTGAGTTTCATATTAAGAGTGTGACGCCGGGTCTGGCTAGGTTGATGAGAGTCTCACTACTGGCTGAGCTGCCTTCTGGTCCTGGGATCCCTCTGCTCGGCCTCCCGGGCCCTGGGGTCGGGCGTGGGCTCGATCGCCGTCCTCCGCGTCTCTGGGGCGCCCTGGCGGAGCCGCCTGTGCGGTGGGCGCCATGGGAGGGCCGCTGTCCCTGGGCCCGGCCAGTCGCGCACGCGGGGCGGGAGGGGGCACGAACCCAGCAGGGAGAGTCACGGGGCCTCGGCCAGCGGCCTCCTCCGTCCTCCTCCTCCTCCTCCTCCTCCCTCCTCCGTCCTCCTCCTCCTCCTCCCTCCTCTGTCCTCCGTCCTCCTCCTCCCTCCTCTGTCCTCCGTCCTCCTCCTTCCTCCTCCTCCTCCGTCCTCCTCCTCCTCCTCCGTCCTCCTCCTCCGTCCTCCGTCCTCCTCCTCCTCCTCCCTCCTCCTCCCTCCTCTGTCCTCCGTCCTCCTCCTCCCTCCTCCTCCTCCTCCTCCCTCCTCCTCCTCCTCCGTCCTCCTCCTCCTCCTCCTCCGTCCTCCTCCTCCTCCTCCGTCCTCCTCCGTCCTCCCTCCTCCTCCGTCCTCTGTCCTCCGTCCTCCTCCTCCGTCCTCTGTCCTCCGTCCTCCCTCCTCCTCCGTCCTCGTCCTCCATCCTCCTCCGCCCTCCTCCTCCCTCCCCCCTCCTCCCTCCTCCCTCCTCCCCCCGGGCCCGCGATCCACCTGAGGCCGGCGCCGGCTCCGCAGGCCCCATGCGAGGGGCTCGGCGCCCTCACCCCGCCCGGCCCGCCGCGCCGCTCACCCGGATGCCCTGCAGCACCCGGACCCGCTCCTCCTCGTCCATACAGAAGGACACCCTGCGGCCCTCGCTGCTCTCCGTGCTCCCCATGACAGGAGGCGGGCGGGCACATCCGCCACTCGAGCCGCTCCACAGCAACCGGCCGGACGCCGCGGCGCCACGCGCCAACAAGGGCTCGGCCGATTGGCTGCCGCCGAGGGGGGTTCAGCCAATCAGCAGGCGCTGGTGCGCGCGGGCTTCTGGGGATTGTAGTTTTCTAGCCCGGGCTGAGCCGCTGTGGGCCCGCGGGGCCCCGGAAAAGCATGAAAGCGTATTGGGAGAAAAACGGGGACCATCACAGGGCTGGAAGGAAAGAAGGGAACAGGAGAGGCTGAGGTCAGAGGAGCAGGAGGACCCCCGGGTCATGTAGGGTCTGTAAGACAGAATCAGAGCTTGGATTTTTTTTTTTTTTTTCCTTAAAGTACTTAAGAAAACAGAGATTGTTTAGGAGATGTTGTCCAAAGAGCGTGCACGCTCTGTACGGAGCACAGTGCGCCAAGCATTGAGTTGGAGAAGCGCCACGGGCTAGATTCACAACCTTGACTTCGATCCCAGTACTTGGGCAGGCTGAGACAGGAGAATTGCAGGTTCGAGGCCAGCCTCAGCAACATAGCAAGTCCCTCTGCAACTTAGTGTGAGACCCTGTTTCCAAATAAAAAACTACATAGGGCTGGAAGTGTTTCTTGGAAGTATAACTCCCATGGGCTCAGTCTCAGGACTTTGTCCTCAGGCGGATCTCTCTCCAGACACAAAGGAATTCTTTCTCAGAAGCCACCCGCCGTCTGTGAGTCACACTGGCTGGTCACGGCCACACGGCCAGGCCTGGTGCAGGTCCTGGCCAAGGGTGCCCGCCGCATGGCTGAGGCACTTTCGACCTACAGGATTCGATCCCTGCACAACCAGCCCTGCCCACACCTTCGTAAACAGCCCATTATTCCAGCTTCTTCTGCAGATCTGTTCCTGCCAGGACTTCTCTTCCTGTTCCCCGTGTGTGCGGTGGGTGTGCAAGATGATTGTGTGTGTGAGTGTGTGCGTGTGTCACAGAAAGGGAGCGAGCCAGCATGCCCAGACAATGAGCCCCGCGGCCCATTGTTCCAAAGCCCTGGGCTCCAGGCCCCACCTGCTCTCCCGAAAGCCAGGAAATTCTCAGAGGGAGACGAAGGCAGCAGAAGGAGGGAGTTGCAGGGAGCAGAAGTGGCTCAGACAGAAAGTCAGCCTCTGCGTCCTGGGCCCCAACTTCCTCTCCTGCCCCCCAGCCTCTTCAACTCCGCCTTCTTCTCTTTCTGCGGCTGGATGCTTCGCGGGAGGGATAGCCAGGCTTCTGTGGGCGCCAGCAGCCTCTCCTGGAACTTCACAAGAGAGGACCCCCCTTGCCACACACCTCTACGGAGCGGGGCTGCCGTGGGGGACGTAGATGGCCCAGGAAAGAGAGAAGTTGCCGGGTGCGATGGAGCATACCTGTAATCTAAGTCCTTGGGAGGCTGAGACAGGAGGATCACAGGTTGAAGGCTAGCCTCAACAACTTAGTGAGGCCCTCAGCAACTTACTCTTTCAAAGTAAAAATAAAAAAGGGTTGGGGGTGTAGCTCAGAGGCAGAAAGCTCCTGGGTTTAATCCCCAGTACCATAAAAAAAAAAACCCTATAAAATAAAATAAGCTGCGGGTGTAGCTTAGAAGCAGAACGTGCCTGGGTTCAATCCCCAGTAACCACCCCATACACTACCTCCACACACAAAATCAAGACTCAGAGCAATACCTATCAAAGAGGAAACAATTATAAATAGGATTAGCTGGGTGCGGTTGTATACGCTTGTCATCCCAGCATTCGGGAGGCTGACACGGTTCACAGACAGCCTTAGCTACTTAATGAGGCCCTCTGCATCTCAGTAAGACCCTGTTTCAAAATAAAGAATAAACAAATAGGTAAACAAATAGGGCTGGGGGTGTAGCTCGGAGGTAGAATGTCCCTGGGTCCCACACCCAGTACCGCAAAAAAAAAAAAAAAAAAAAAAAAAAAAGGGTTAGCCAGGTGTGGTGGTGTGGTTTGTAATCCCAGGACTCAGGAGGCTGTGACAGGAGGATCACAGATTCAAAGCCAGCCTCAGGAACTTGGTGAGGCTCTCGGCAACTTAGTGAGACCCTATTTCCAAATAAAAAATAAAGCCAGGCGTGGTGGCGCACGCACGTAATCCCAGCATTTGGGAGGCTGAGACCGGGGGATTGCAGTTTGCGGACAGCCTCGGCTACTTAGTGAGGCCCTGTTTCAAAATAAAGAATAAAAAAAAAAAATAGGGCTGAGATATATAGCTTGGAGGTCGAATGCCCCTGGGTTCCATCCCCTGACCCTCAAGATAAATAAAATTTAAAAAATAAAAATAAAATAGACAGCGGGTCCAATTTAGCTCCGAGGTAGAATGCTCCTACCAGCACATCAGCATCAGGATAAGATCATCCTCAGCCAGCCGCCCAGTTATGACTTCTGTGGTATAGCTGGGAAGCCCACTCACCTGAGAGTGCATGGCTAGAAGGCAGAGTCAGGATTTGAACCCTGGTCTCTCTAGTCCTGAAAATGGACCCTTTGCTAAGGCCCCTTGTGGCTTCTTAGAGTACAGCCTGCCTGGCTCTTGGGTGTATAGCTTGGAGCTAGGACAAGGTAGCCTGCTTAATGGCTACCTTGAGACGCACGGGTGTCCCCACACCTCCTCTCTTCCTGTTCTTTGTGGCTGCCTTTGCTCTGGGACTCTGACTTATATAGCCTGGTAACTCTTCTGATTGGTCCTTAAATCTGGGCGCTGATTGGTCCTTAGATCTGAGCCCTCATTGGTCCGTTTTCAATCCCTGATTTCTGGGCCCTGATTGGTTCGTTGCTACAAGTGTAGCATGATAAACCAGGTGTGGTGAGGCACCTTTGTAATCCCCGTTCTTGGGAGGCTGAAATAGGAGGATTGCAGGTGTGAGGACAGCATTAACCTAGTGAGACCCTGTTTCAAAGTAAAAATAAACTAGGGCTGGGAGTCTAGCTTAGAGATAGAATGCCCTGGGTTCAATCCCCAGTGCCACTCATGTACATACATACATACACAATAATAATAATAATAATAATAAATAATAATAATAATAATAATAACAACAACAACAACAATAATAATAATAATAATAATAATAATAATAAGTAAAGAAGTCAGGGAGTGATGTCAGCCTGGCTTTAGCTACCAGGTCAGTCTATGACCTTTAGAGCCCAGGAATGGGGTGGACACAGCATGGAGAAAAAGGGGACTCCAGTCCAGCTTCGCACCCCTCTAGCCCAGACCGTCAGTTGTGGCACCAGGCCTGAGCGGGGCCTCTCAGGGGCTCCCGGGCACCCCAGTCCCCAGGGCCGCGGTGGTTTCTGCCCGGCCCCAGCTCAGCTCAAGCGTGAGGTCTCAAGGACCCCACCTTCCCACCACGAGGCCCTCACAGTTTGAGTTTTATGAACTCATTAAAGGCGCATGCGAACTTTTAAGGAAATAACATTATACTGTAATAGCTACAACATCGGGAAACAGACTGCAAATGGAAAAGTCAGGACCGGGCTGCCAGCCGAGATAACCTGAAGACAGTGCCCGGCAGGGGTGCATGGGCAGCGGGCTGGGGCACCAGGGGCTGAGACAGGAGGCCGCAGGTTCAGGACCAAGCCTCCGCAGCCTGGTGAGACCTTCAGCTACCTAGTCACAGCGTTTCCAAATAAAAAATAAAACAGACTGGGGTGTAGCTGGGAGGTAGAATGCCCCTAGGGTCAGTCCCCAATACCAAAAGTATAATTACGGTTATATTTAAAAGACCCTATGAAGCTGGGCCTGGTGGCGCACGCTTGTCATCCCAGCATCTGGGAGGCGGAGATGGGAGGATAGCAGTTCGAGGACAGCCTCAGCTACTTAGTGAGGCCCTCCGCAACTCAGTGAGACCCTGTTTCAAAATAAAAAATAAGCCGGGCGTGGTGGCGCACGCTTGTAATCCCCGCGCTTGGGAGGCAGAGACAGGAGGATCGCGCAGGTTCGAAGCCAGCCACGTGCGCTGGTTTAGGAGACCCTGTTTCCAAATTAAAAAAATGTAAAAATAGGTCTGGGAGTGTAGCCCGGAGGTAGAAGGGCTTCCAGGAACCCCAGTACCACCAAAAAATAAAAAATAAAAAATAAATAAAAAATAAAAAATAAGCCAGGCGTGGTGGCGCACGCTTGTAATCCCCGCGCTTGGGAGGTGGCGACAGGAGGATGGCGCAGGTTCGAAGCCAGCCTCTCTGGCTTAAGAGACCCTGTTTCCAAATAAAATATTTAAAATAGGTCTGGGAGTGTAGCCTGGAGGTAGAAGGGTTCCATCCCCAGTACCAACAAACGAACAAACAATCAAAATAAAGAATAAAAAAATAGGGCTGGGGGTATAACTCGCGTGCGTTACAAACAGCTTGTCTGGCAGACCTGGGAAACGCACCCCCTCTCCCCGGCTGGCCGGGTTCTCTTCCCCCGGCTCAGAGACCCATCATCGGAACCGCCAACAGAGAGACGCTTTGAGGTCGGTTCGCCATCTCTTTCCCTGCTACAGGGGTGAAGCCATTGCTACCATCCGGCAAACTCCTAAAGCCGCAGCGTGTGCGCTCGCCTGTTGGTTGAGCTGATTTTGACACTAATTCTTGGAGTTTTTTTGTTTTGTTTTTGTTTTGTTTTGTTTTGGTGGCACTGGGGTTCCTGGAAGCCCTTCTACCTCCAGGCTACACTCCCAGACCTGTTTTTACATTTTTATTTGGAAGCAGGGTCTCCTAAGCCTTCGAACCTGCGCGATCCTCCTGTCCCTGCCTCCCAAGCGCGGGGATGACAAGCGTGCCCACCGCGCCCGGCCATTCCTGGAGCTTTTAAGAGAAGAAAGAAGACAGCGGCAGGAGGAAGCATACTCGGACCTCCTGTCTCAGGAAATTCTCAGCTGTTCCATCCTTTGCGGCTTAAGGATCAGAAGCATAAATACTGCTGGAAGATAAATAAATAGACGCATACTCAAAGTCACCAGGAATTCAACAATCGACTGCAGTCTCTCAAAGCAGGCCCAGCTTCGGCTCTGAATCCAGATACTGGGCCTTGCAGAAACCAATCTTGGCTCCAATTGCTATGACTTGGCATTTTTCCGTGTGTGTGTGTGTGTGTGTGTGTGTGTGTGTGTGTGTGCGTGTGCGTGTGTGTGTGTGTGTGTTTAATACTGGGGATTGAATCAGGGGCATTCTATCTCTGAGCTACATCCCCAGCTCGCTCTCTCTCTCTCTCTCTTTTTTTGGTCTGGAACAGGGTTTTAGGCTCTCCCTAGGTTTTTTCTGGGAGTCTTGCTAAACTGCTGGGAGCTGGCCTCGAACCTGCGATCCTCCTGTCTCCCATTTTCCCGGGAGCTCGCCGTTTTGAGGGTTCCTTCTGTAACAAGGATGCTCTCCGAGCCAGCAGGTCAGGCTCGCAGGCTTTGGGGCCCAGATCGGTGGTCCAGAGCCACCACAGATCATCTAGCTAGGCGTGGTAGGTAATCCTTGTGCTTGGGTGACTGAGACGAGAGGATCCCAGGTTCGAGGCCAGCCTCAGCAATTTAACGGGGCCCTCAGCAACTTAGTGAGACCCTTTTTCTAAACAAAGATATAAATAAATAAATAAATAAATAAATAAATAAATAAATAAATAGGCTGGGGCTTTAGCTCAGAGGTAGAATGCCCCTTATTTCAATTCCCAATGCAAAAAAAAAAAAAAAAAAAGACCCTGTCTTCTGATTCCTGTGTGCTCTGGCATTTCTGCCCCCGCCTTTATGGCGCACAGCGTGCCTTCTGATGCATCGCCAGGAATCGGTGTCATCCTTCCCATTTTAAGAGGAAATCAAGAGCAGGAGAGGTGGCGTCGCCACGGGAACGCAGGTTCCCCCCAGTCGCTCTGGACCAGGGGCAGCGCCGGGCTGACCCTTTGTTGGCGTCCCGAGGAGCCCGCGCGCCACCTAGCGGCCGCCGTGAGGAGCGCACGCTGGCGGCCCGCAGGGCTCCCCGGCGGGGGGGGGGGGGGGGGGCGGCCCCTCCAGCCCACCCGCCGCCTCAAAGCCCTTCCCTGCTGGGCTACTCTGCTGAGAGTGGAAATGGGCTTTCGAGGCGGCCTCCCAAGGCATTCAATGCACGCCGGAATCCTCCGATTGATGTCAGGCCCCGCGCCCTGCAATGGGGAGCAGAATGACTGCGGGGTGCAGCCGAGGAGTAGAGGCCCGCCTGGCTTCTAAGGGGTGCAGGAGACCTCCCGGGAGAGCTGACCCCGAAGGTCACTTGACCCGCGAATGGCTGCAGTGACAGACATTGAGCCCCGTGCAGTGGGCAGGAGGGGGCGTTTGCCCCTGGACCCCGAGTTGACAGCCCTTTGCTTGGCTTTTGTGCAAGGCCCAAGCCACAGCCAGAATAAGACTTTGAGGCAGCCCCCCCCCAACCCCCGTGTGCCTGGGGGAGGCTGAGACGGGAGGATCACAGATTCAAGACCAGCCTCTGAAACTTTTCTAGCAACTTAGCGAGAGCCCGTGTGAACACACACACACACAAATAAGATAAGGTTTGGGGTGTAAGGTAGAGGTAGAACGCCCCTGGGGTTCAAGCCTCGGAACCACAAGAACCTGAGGCTGGCACGGAATGTACTAGCCACCCACAGCCAGGCCCTGCCCCTTTGAGGCTGTCGCCACCCTGCAAGTTTCTACAAGAGCTCTGGTCCAAGAGAGGACCGGCCAGAGTCCTGAGGACCGCTTTCGACCCAGCAGGCCCTGTCCCTGGTACAGAACGCGCCATGGATGTCTTCCCCTCAGCTCTGCTTCTTGAGGACATCATCGCCAAGCCAGAGAAAGCCAGGTCCCATTTGCATCCGCTCCCCCAAACAGCAGGGCCACCGTGCCTTCCATTTATATAACTTAAGGAGACTTGAGCCGTAATAAGGGAAATCTGTTCCAAGGTGACTTAAGGTCTCCATTTACAGACAGGGGAGCAGCTGGCGTAATTCTAACGTTCTGCCTGAGCGGCCGCTCCTATTACCCTCAGGAGCTCCCAGGCTGCTTTCTGCAAAGATCAGCCCTGCCAGGAAGGCAGAGCTGGTGCCTTCGTCCCCTGCGAGCCCCCGCCTTGGCCTCTGCCGCCTCCACGCCTCTCAGAGGGAGGCTGTCGCCCACGGGGCCCTGGATCCGGGTCTGGTGCCATCCGTGAGCTCAGGGGAGGCCCACTGGGGCCACCCAGAGGCTTCTTCTCTGTGTCTTTGGCGATTGTCTAAACCCCACGGGAGCCGGGCGTGGTGGTGGCGCACGCTCGTCATCCCCTGGCTTAAGAGACCCTGTTTCCAAATGAAAAGGTTAAAAAATAGGTCTGGGAGTGTAGCCCGTGGGAGTGTAGCCCGGAGGTAGAAGGGCTTCCAGGAACCCCAGTACCACCAAATAAATAAATAAATAAAAAATAGGTCTGGGAGTGTAGCCCGGAGGTAGAAGGGCTTCCAGGAACCCCAGTACCACCAAATAAATAAATAAATAAATAAATAAATAGGTCTGGGAGTGTAGCCCGGAGGTAGAAGGGCTTCCAGGAGCCCCAGTACCACCAAAATAAATAAATAAATAAATAAATAAATAAATAAATAAATAAATAAATAGGTCTGGGAGTGTAGCCCGGAGGTAGAAGGGCTTCCAGGAACCCCAGTACCACCAAATAAATAAATAAATAGATAAAAAAATAGGTCTGGGAGTGTAGCCCGGAGGTAGAAGGGCTTCCAGGAACCCCAGTACCACCAAAATAAATAAATAAATAAATAAATAAACAAATAAATAGGTCTGGGAGTGTAGCCCGTGGGAGTGTAGCCCGGAGGTAGAAGGGCTTCCAGGAGCCCCAGTACCACCAAATAAATAAATAAACAAACAAACAAACCCCACTTCACACATAGGAAGAGGGCTACTTTTTTTTTTTTTTTTTTTGGCCACCTTTCAGCAAATTCCGATTTTCTCCCCCCCCATCCCCGTAGATGGATTGCGAACGTGGCCCCAAATTTGCCTTGCGTCTTGTACTGTGTCCGCAGGGATGTGGCCTTGGACCATCTCCCAGTAATCTGCGGGGTTTATTTCCCACCCCCTGGAGCGGAGCTGGCCTCGTGACTTACTGTGGTCGGCAGAAGATTCTGGTGCGAAGGTTTGGTCTCCAGGGGCCGGGTGTGCTTTACGTCTGGGCTGGCGCTGTGGGGGGAGACAGCGTTGGCGCTAAAGGGGTCAGCCCAGTTGTCTGGGCTCAGTCTCTAGACCTTAGCTAGAGAGCCCAAGCCAGCCACGTCCATCCATGCCCAGCTCAGGTTGGCAGAACCATCCACCAAACAAACTCATGAGCAATCCTGCGTGGTCATTATTTGAAGCTACCAATTTTTTTTTTGTGTGTGTGTGTGTGTGGGTCTGGGGATGGAACCCAGGGGCATTCGACCTCTGAGCTCCACCCCCAGCCCTATTTTTTATTCTTTATTTTGAAACAGGGTCTCACTGAGTTGCAGAGGGCCTCACTAAGTAGCTGAGGCTGGCCGCGAACCGCCATCCTCCGGTGTCAGCCTCCCGAATGCCGGGATGACAAGCGTGCGCCATCGCGCCCGGCTTGAAGCTACTAAATCTTAAGAGCGTTTTGTTATGCCGCCATAGCTAACTGATACACTATCTTAGCTTTTCATTGCTGTGATGGATCCAGACACCAGAGACAAATAACTCGCAGGCTGAAAGGCTTTATTGTGGCTCAGTTTTAGAGGTTTCGGTCCATGGCTGGCTGGCTTCATAGCTTTGGGCCCAAGGTGAGGCAGAATACCCCCCAGCCTTATCTTATTTTTTATTTTGAAACAGGGTCTCACTAAGTTGCTGAGGGCATCACTCAATTTCTGCCTGGTCTCCAACCTGTTATCCTCGTGTCTCAGCCTCCCAAGTATTGGGATTACAGGTGTGTGCCACCCTGCTGGCAAATATAAGAAATTTTATTAATTCATTAATTTGTTTATTTATGTACTGGGGATTGAACCCAGGGGCATTCTACCTCTGAGCTACATCCCACCCACCCCCCCTTTTTTTTTTTAAATAGGGTCTTACTAAGTTGTGGAAGGCCTCAAACCTACAACCCTCCTGTCTCAGCCTCCATATTGAGATTACAAGCATGCACCACCATACCTGGCTAAGAAATTTCAAATAGCAACGTGAAACACTACATCCTCTGACTCAGCAGTTCTGTGTATGGGCGTGTATCCAAAGGGAATGCACAAATATCTGTACAAAAAGATAGGTACTATTTCATTTTATTTTTTTGGGGGGGGGTACTAGGGATTGAACCCAGAGGCATTCTACCTCTGAGCTATCTCCCCTAGACCTTTTTTTTTAATTTTTTGTTTTGAAAGAAGGTTTTACTCGGTTGCTGAGAGCCTCACTAAGTTGCTGAGGCTGGTCTCCAACCCGCAATCCTCCTGTCTGAGCCACCATTCCTGGCTGGATAAAATATACAATCTAAGGACAGAAGCATTACCAAGGACCAAGAAACAGATTTTATAAGAGATATTCACCATTGGAAAATTATGCGCCAAGGATTGTTCTGCACCTAACACTGTAGTCTCGAACATTAATATTTGTTAAGATTTTTGGTTGTAGCCTGGCATGGGGTCACACTCTTGTAATCCCAGTACTTGAGGGGCTGAGACAGGAGGATTGCAGGTTTGAAGATAGCCTCAGCAAACAGGGAGACTTTTTTTGTGTGTGTGATACTGGGGTTCCTGGAAGCCCTTCTACCTCCGGGCTACACTCTCAGACCTAATATATATATATAATTTATTATATTTATATATTATATATTATATTATATATTATATTATATATTATATTATATATAATATTTATATATTATATATTTTTATTTATTTATACATATTTATAATTTATTTATTTATTATATTTATATATATTATATTATATATTATATATTATATTATATATAATATTTATATATTATATATTTTATTTATATATATATTATTTATTTATTTATTTATTATATTTTTATATATTATATTATATATTATATATTATATATTATATTATATATAATATTTATATATTATTGACAAGCGTGCGCCACCGCGCCCGGCAGGGAGACTCTTATTAACCTAGCAAGACCCTGTTTCAAAATAAAAATAAAATTGGGCTGGGGGTGTAGCTCAGAGGTAGAATATCCCTGGGTTCAATCCCCAGTGCCCCCACCCACAAGGATTCAAGGATTTGGGGTTGTAAGTAACAGGAAATAAAACTCAATCTGGATTTATGAACGGGATTTTTGGACGACGACGACAGTCTGGAGACAGGACAGCTTTCAACTGAGGTTTCTCAATGGCTCAGTGATGTCCCCAAAGACCCAGTTTCCTTCCTTCTCCATTCCGTGCTTTCGGGGACATTTATTTAGTCTTCCGTGGCTTCACCTTGCAATAAAAGTTTGACTACAAACTTTGCAGCCCTCCCAGACGTGCATGGGTGGTTTCCAAATTTCAAGTGTAAATTACAAACTAGAATAGTCTCCTATATAGACAGAGTAGGCCACGCTGTGTCGCAGTCTTACCGGCATGACCACAACTTCTCTGTCACTGTTCTCGTCAGGAGGTGGTTTAGCTGGGTGCGCTGGTGCACGCCAGTAATCCCAGTATTTGGGAGGCTGAGACAGGAAAACCGCGGGTTCGAGGCTAGCCTCAGCAATTTAGGGAGCCTCTCGGCAACTTGGCGAGACCCTTGTTTCCACATTAAAAATAAATAAAACAAGGCTGGGGCGTAGCTTGGAGGTAGATCGCCCCTGAGCAGCTCGAGGGGGCAGGTGTAGCTCGAGCGGCAGGTGCTGCCCAGAGGCCATCACCGGCTCGGGCCGGTGAGGGGCGTGGCCAGCGAGCATCCCGGGACGTGCCCAGGACGACAAAATATTAGGATGAGGCTTGACACCAGCCAGTTTGTCAAGAGTTGCAACTCCCTTGCCGCAGGCCCGCAGGTGACCTAATTCGCAGAAGCCAGGAGGCGCTGGAGGCGGGGTGCCCCTGGGGGCGTGGCCTCCATGGGGGCGTGGCTTCCCTAGGACAGGGGCGGACGCCTATGTGGGCGTGGCTTCCCTTGGAACAGACAGGAGCCTCTGTGGGCGTGGCCTCCACAGAGCTGGGGTGAGCGCCTCTGGGCGTGGCTTCCCAGGGCTGGGGCGGGTGCGTCTGTGGGCGTGGCCTCAAAGGGGCGTGGTCTGCCTTGGGAGGGGCGGGCGCGCCTGGGGGGGGGTGGCTTCCCAGGGCTGGGGCCGACGCCTCTGTGGGCGTGGCTTCCTAGGGCCGGGGCGGGTGCGTCTATGGGCGTGGCCTCACAGGGGCGTGGTCTACCTAGGGAGGGGCGGGCACGTCTGGGGGCGTGGCTTCCAAGGGCTGGGGCCAATGCCTCTGTGGGCGTGGCCTCCCTAGGGCTGGGGCGGGCGCATCTATGGGCGTGGCCTCGCAGGGGCGTGGTCTATCTAGGGAGGGGCGCGCGCGCCTGAGGGCGTGGCTTCCCAGGGCTGGGGCCGACGCCTCTGTGGGCGTGGCCTCCCTAGGGCTGGGCGGGCGCGTCTATGGGCGTGACCTCCCGGGGGCGTGGCCTCCCTGGGCGGGGCGGGCGCCTCTGGGGCGTGGCCTCCCTGGGCTCGGGCCGGCGAGGGGCGTGGCCAGCGACCGGGCAGTCAGCCGCAGTCCCGCTGTCGCCGCCGCCGCCTCTCGTCCCTGAGCGGGCCCGGCCGGGCCCGGAGCCGAGGCGAAGCCCTGGAGCAGCCGCCGTCCCCGCCGCCGCCGCCGCCGGCTCAGACCTCGCCCGGGCTGGGAAAGGGGGGCGTCGTCCCCAACCGCCGCCTGGCCAACGTCCGCGACCTGCCCAAGTCCTCGCCGCCCGGGCGCCGCGCCCGCCTGTCGTCCCCGGGGACCAGCCGCCAGCCCCCCGAGGCGCGCGAGGAGCTGCGGCGCCGCCTCCGGGGGCTCATCGAGGGCAACCGAGTGGTCATCTTCAGCAAGAGCTACTGTCCGCACAGCACGCGGGTAGGCGGGGCGGGGCGGGGCCTTCGAGGTGCTGGGGGCGGAGCCACAGCGGGGGCGGAGCCACCGAGAGCACCCGAGGGAGGAGCTTCAGCAAGAGCTGCTGCCGGGAGGGCGGGGCTGGGCGGGGGCGGGGCCTTTGAGGTGCTGTGGGCGGAGCCATATCGGGAGGAGGAGCCACCAAGAGCACCGAGTGAGAAGCAAGAGCTGCTGCCCACTCGGCCAGCGGGAGGGCGGGGCCTTTGAGGTGTTGTGGGCGGAGCCACAGCGGGGGCGGAGCCATCGAGAGCACCCGAGGGAGGAGCTTCAGCAAGAGCTGCTGCCCGCTCGGCAAGCGGGAGGGCGGGGCTGGGAGGGGGCGTGGCCTTTGAGGTGCTGTGGGCGGGGCCATCCCGTGGGCGGAGCCTGGCGGAGCTGGGGGCGGGGTCGTGGGGGCGGGGCCTGAGGCGCGCTGAGGGCAGGCCAAGCGCGAGGCCCCTTCTGCCCGGAACCCCTTCCTCGCAGCACCTGCCGGGCCCGGTTCGCGAGCCTCCCCGGGATCCCGGGCCGGCGCCATCCGTCCCGCTTGGGGTTCCGGAGCCTGCGGGATCCCGGCGCCCAGCCTCCGGGGTGCAGCGGGACCGCCCAGACCCCGCCCCCCGGTCTCGGGCCCGGGCCCCCTGGGTCAGCCTGCCCAGGCTCTCCTGGCTCTGATGCTGATGCAACCTGAAAGTTTATCAAGACAGAAAAAGAAGTTTTTATTTTATTTATTTTTTTTTGTGTGTGGTACTGGGGACTGACTCCAGGGACATTCTACCTTTGAGCTACACCCCCAGCCCTATTTTCTTTTCCTTTTTTGTTTCTTATTTTATGTTCTTATTTTGAAACAGGGCCTCACTAAGTTGCAGAGGCTGCCCTCGAATCCGAGATCCTCCTGTACTAGGATTAAAAGCGTGCAACACCATGGCCGGCCAAAAAGTTTGTAAACATTGTGTCTTTGGTTAAAAGAGGAGTGCCAGGAACCTTGGTTCCCACGGCTTGTGAAATGAAAGCATGGAAGGCCGAGAGGATGGCACGAAGCCGTGGGCAACGCTGCCCGCGGTTGCGCACCGCCTTGAGGACACGGGTATTCAGCTGCACACCTGCAAGCCCAGGATTTGGGAGCCTAAAACAGGAGGATGACAAGTTCAAGGCCAGTCTCAGCAACATAGCTGACTCTCAGCAACCTAGAGAGGCCCTGTTCCAAAACAAAGTAAAAAATAAAAATAAAAATAAAGAGGGCTGGGGTGTGGCTCAGAGATAGAATGCCTCTGGGTTCAATCCCCAATACCACCCCCCGCCACACACACACACAGGTAGAAGTAAACCTTAGATTACCCACCTGTAAGACAGGGACTTGGAATATTTTGAAATTTACTTCACATTCTTAGGTGAAATCGTGCCACGTGGAAGGAAGATCATATATGTCAGCACGTGCTGTTGGGTCAGGTTCATGAAAATAGAAGCTATGTTGCAGGCGCGGTGGCGCACGCTCATCATCCCCGCGCTGGGGAGGCGGAGGCAGGAGGATGGCGCAGGTTCGAAGCCAGCCATGCACTGGCTTAGGAGACCCTGTTTCCAAATAAAAATGTAAAAACAGGTCTGGGAGTGTAGCCCGGAGGGAGAAGGGCTTCCAGGAACCCCACTACCACACATACACACACAAAAAATAGAAGCTACGTTTTTCAGATTTGTATTTTTTGTTCTTTTGGTACTAGGGATTAAACCCAGGGGCATTCTACCCTCAGCCCTTTTTATTTCTTATTTGGAAACAGGGTCTCGATAAGTTACAAAGAGCCTCACTAAGTTGCTGAGGCTGGCCTCGAACCAGCAGTTCTCTGATTTTAGCCTCCAGGTGCTGGGTGCTGGGTGGGAACCACCACACTCGGCCAGCTTGCTGGCGTTCTTATGTGTTTTAAAGACTAATTACACTAGTAGCCTGAAAGCATCCCGGGGCGTGTCTTCTCTCTCCCCTCCATGATTAATCACTGTCCAAAATTCCCTACTCTTTTTTACAGTCTTACCAAATCAATCTGTTGACATATTTATCCCCCCAGTGGCTCAGGAGTCGCAGCCCTTGACACACTGGCTGCTGGGATAGATATATTGTGTGTTTTGGCCCGTTTGGGAATTTATATAAATGGATTTAATTGTATATATTTTGCAGTTTTTTTTTCAGCTTATGTTTTAGAGTATCATGCATGTTGATACCTGTAGCTGTGGTTTATTAATTTTTATTACTGTGATATTTTCTAGGGTGAGTCATATACCATAGGTTTTTTGTTTTGTTTTGTTTTGTTTTGTTTTGCTTGTGTGGTACCAGTTATTGAACCCAGAAAGGTGCTAACACTGAGCTATGCTTCCAGCTCTTTTTTTTTTTTTTTTTTTTTTTTTTTTTTTTTTTTTTTTTAGTTCTGGGGCTAGAACCCAGGGGCATTGTACCATTTATTTATTTATTTATTTATTTATTTATTTATTTATTTTGCGGGTCTGGGGATGGAACCCAGGGCCATTCGACCTCTGAGATGCACCCCCTGCCCTATTTTTTATTCTTTATTTTGAAACCGGGTCTCACTGAGTTGCCGAGGGCCTCACTAAGTAGCCGAGGCTGTCCGCGAACCGCGATCCTCCGGTCTCAGCCTCCCGAATGCTGGGATGACAAGCGCGCGCCGCCGCGCCCTGCCATTCCCAGCTCTTTTTGTCTTTTATTTGAAGACAGGTCTTGCTGGGTTGCTCAGGCTAGCCTTGAGCTTGGTTCCTCCGCTTCAGCTTGAGATGGTTTCTGTCAGCGGTACTAGGTAAGGGCCCAGGCTTCTCTCTGGCAGTTGCATAGCCAGCGTTCCAGGCTATTCTCCCCCCTTGGATGGTCTTGGCACCCTGTCAAAAGTTACTTGACAGCCGGGCGCAATGGCGCACGCTCGTCATCCCGGCATTCGGGAGGCCGAGACAGGAGGATCGCGGTTCGCAACCAGCCTCAGCTACTTAGCGAGGCCCTCTGCAACTCAGTGAGACCCTGTTTCCAAATAAAGAATAAAAAACAGGGCTGGGGGTGGAGCTCAGAGGTAGAACCCCCCTGGCTTCCATCCCCATTACCACAAAAAAAAAAAAAAACCAGTGACTTGACCATATATGCAAAGCTTTCTCTCTCTTCTCTTCCATTGGTCTGTTTAACTCTAAGTATGCCAGCACCGCTTTGTTGAGTTTTGACTATTGTACCTTTGTAGTGACCTTGGACATCAGGAAACCCAAGATCTCCAACTTTTTTTTTGGCTAGATAGGTCTCTGAGATTCGATCTGAATTTTAGGAAGGATTCTTCTCTTTCTCCAAGAAACATTACTGGGGTTTTGTCAGGGATTACACTGAATCTGTAAGCTGCTTTTATTGTTCCTGGAATCTTAACAATATGGTCTCCCAGTCCATTTTTCTTTTCGTTTATTGGTATCTTCTTTATTCCTTTCAGCAAGATTTTTGATGCGCAAGTTTTTTGCTTCTTCGGTTAAGTTTATTCCTAAGCAATTTATTTCTCATCAGTGCTGTCGTTAGTGAAATTTTCGTCTTAATTTCCTTTAGAATCATCCATTGTTGGTATATAGAAGAGCAATTGATTTTAATGGTTTTTTTTTGTATCCTGCAACTTTGCTGAATTTGTTTGTTCTAACAGTTGTGATCTGTGGAATCTTTAGGCCTTTTTTCTTTTTTGCGGTACTGGAGATGGAACCCAGGGGCATTCTACCTCTGAGCGACACCCCCTGCCCTATTTTTTATTCTTTATTTGGAAACAGGGTCTCGCTGAGTTGCAGAGGGCCTCGCTAAGTAGCTGAGGCTGGCCTCGAACCCCGATCCTCCTGTCTCAGCCTCCCGAATGCTGGGATTCCAAGCATGCGCCACCACGCCCGGCATCTTTAGGGTTTTCTACGTATAAGATCGTGTTGCCTGTGAACAGAAATAATCCTTTCATAACTGGATGCTGTATCAGTCAGCTCTGTCAGTGCTCTGATCAACACACCCGACGAGCCCAGCTTAGAGGAGGAAAAGTTTATTTGGCTCAAGATTTCAGCCTTCAGTCCATGGGCTTCGATCCTCAGGACCAAGAATAAATAAATAAATAAATAAATAAATAAATAAATAAATAAATAAAATACAAATAAAGAAGAAAGAGAGAGAGATTATGATTGTTCTGCGGAAAAAAAAACGTGCAGATCAGAATCCATATTCCTAAAGAACATTTACTTTGAACGGCCCTCATCTCTGTGCCCACGTTTTGTATTTCACATCTTCGTTGCAGGCTAAAGAACTCTTCTCTTCTCTGGGAGTGGACTGTAAGATCTTGGAGCTGGACCAAGTGGGTAAGCGGGCGGCCCGGACGGAGCGTTGCACCGACTGCGGCCACGTGACCTCCTCGCCGTCTCCTCCCTTCAGCCAGTTTTCTCCTGTCTCTCTGGGTCCCACGAGCCCGTTTCGTTTTGTACCCAACCGTGCAGAAAACGAACCCTCATCTGGCAAATTCTTTGCTGGAGGTTCTCGTATATGTTCTTCACGTCTGAGAGGAGTGGGAAGAAGATGTGTAAGCCGCTAACTTTGACGTGTTTGACGCATTTCAGTTGTATCCGTCAGCTTTCTGGCAAATAGACTAAGCTATAATAAATGAGAGAAACACACCCCTGCCTGTGTTACCCACAGGGGTCAGCACAGTGAGTTGATTTTATTTTTTTGTGGTAGTGGGGATGGAAGCCAGGGAGCATCCTACCTCCGAGTACACCTCCAGCCCTAGTTTTTCTTTATTTGGAAACAGGGGCTCACTGAGTTGCCGAGGGCCTCACCAAGTAGCTGAGGCTGGCTGCGAACCGCGATCCTCCCGTGTCGG
This sequence comes from Muscardinus avellanarius, assembly GCF_963383645.1. Classification (NCBI taxonomy): domain Eukaryota; kingdom Metazoa; phylum Chordata; class Mammalia; order Rodentia; family Gliridae; genus Muscardinus; species Muscardinus avellanarius. Next base: position 15,282,872 of record NC_137808.1, on the reverse strand, counting down.
CCTCCCGAGTGCTGGGATGACAAGCGTGCGCCGCCACGCCCGGCCATAGTGAGTTTATAGTGTTATGCTTTGGGATCCTGGACATCCTAATTCCTTGAACCCAGAGGCGTGGGGACGTAGTGGTCACCAGGAACGCTTGATCTCTGCCTTGACGGTGCTGGTCTGTTTTATCCAGGCCACCTTAGGAGGTGAAATCACTTTCTTGAATCTTTAGGCTTCCCTACAGGGTATACCAAACGAGATGGTCTGTGTGTGTGCGTGCACGCGCGTGCACAGTACTGAGGATTGGTTCTAGGGCATTCTACCTCTGAGCTACATGCCCAGACCTATTTTGTGGGTCTGGGGAATGGAACCCAGGAGCATTCGACCTCCGAGCTACAGCCCCTGCCCTATTTTTTATTCTTATTTTGAAACAGGGTCTCAACCGAGTTGCAGAAGGCCTCGCTAAGTAGCTGAGGCTGGCCGCGAACCACAATCCTCTGGTCTCAGCCTCCCGAATGCTGGGGATTACAAGTGTATGCCACTATGTCCGGCTTATTTTATTTATTTATTTATTTATTTATTTATTTATTTATTTATTTATTTATTTATTGTGGTACTAGGGTTCCTGGAAGCCCTTCTACCTCTGGGCTCCACTCCCAGACCTATTTTTTATATTTTTATTTGGAAACAGGGTTTCTTTCTTTCTTTTCTTTTCTTTCATTCTTTCTTTTTCTTCTTCTTCTTCTTCTTCTTTTTTTTTTTTGGTGGTCCTGGGGTTCCCGGAAGCCCTTCTACCTCCGGGCTACACTCCCAGACCTATTTTATATTTTTATTTGGAAACAGGGTCTCCTAAGCCAGCGCGGCTGGCTTCGAACCTGCGCGATCCTCCTGTCTCCGCCTCCCCAGCGCGGGGATGACGAGCGTGCCCGCCACGCCCGGCGCCCCCTCATTTCTTAAAGGTCTAAACACGTTATCCATTCGCTCAGTACGACGGGCTTGTGTGCTGAGTGTGGGCCCATTTTCCCTCTGCTCAGGGTCTTTCTGTAACTGTTTCCTCTTTAGACGATGGGGCCAGCGTCCAGGAGGTGCTGTCTGAGATCACCAATCAGAGAACGGTGCCCAATATCTTCGTGAATAAAGTGCACGTGGGCGGGTGCGACCGAGCCTACCAGGTAACGGTGCTCCGTGGCCGCGTCTCCCTCGGTTCCGATGCACGAGATACTGAAGGGCAGAAATGGCTTTCAGGAGTTGGGTTTGTTCGTTTACCTATTGGTCCTGTGGCTTGCACCAAGGACAGTCAGCCTCTGAGCTCTGCCCCTCGCCCTGTTTTATTTTTATCTTGAAACTGGATTTTGCTGACTTTCTAAGGCTGCCCTTGAGCCTGGGATCCATCCACCTCAGCCTCCCAAGTACTGGAATTCCATGCGTGTGCCTCAACACCTGGTTAAAAGTCATGTTTATGAAGCGGGGCGTGGCGGCGCACGCTTGTAATCACAGCACTCGGGAGGCTGAGACAGGAGGATCGCGGTTCGAGGCCAGCCTCAGCAACTTAGCTAGACCCTGCTTCAAAAATCAAAGAGTGAAATTAAGAGAACGGGTTGGGGGGAGATGTAGCTCAGAGGTTGAGTGGCCCTGGATTCAATCTCCAGTACCAAAATGAAACGAAGCTGGGCGTGGTGGCGCACGCTTGTCATCCCCGCGCTTGGGAGGCTGACACAGGAGGATGGCGCAGGTTCGAAGCCAGCCTCAGCTACTTAGCGAGGCTCTCGGCAACTCAGTGAGACCCTGTTTCCAAATAAAGTTTAAAATAGGCCTGGGAGTATAGCCCGGAGGTAGAAAAGCCCCTGGGTTCCACTCCCAGTACCACCCCCCCCCCAAAAAAAAAACCAGAAAACATAAAAACCCCAAATGAATTGAAATAAAGGAATTTCAAAATCAACTCGGAACACTCTCTCCTTTCGGTGGCCCGCAGGCGCACCAGAGCGGCTTGTTACAGAAGCTTCTGCAGGAGGACTCGGCCCAGGAATACGACCTCATCGTCATCGGCGGCGGCTCCGGCGGCCTCTCGTGTGCCAAGGTGCGGGCACGCGGGCTCGTGGGACGAGCGGACGGTTTTCGTGGCCAGCACCGTCACCGTCATATCCCTCTCTCTCTCTCTCTCTCTCTCTCTCTTTTGATGGTGGCCCTGGGGGTTGAACCCAGGTGCATTCTATCTCCAAGCTGGAGCTTGGGTGGCACTGGGGTTCCTGGAAGCCCTTCTACCTCCGGGCTACACTCCCAGACCTATTTTTTATATTTTTCTTAATTTGGAAACAGGGTCTCTTACGCCAGCGCGGCTGGCTTCAAACCTGCGCGATCCTCCTGTCTCCGCCTCCCAAGCGCGGGGATGACAAGCGTGCGCCATCACGCCCGGCTCCTGTTGTCGATTTTGAAACAGGGTCTTATCAAGTTGCAAGGGCCTCACAAAGTAGCTCAAGCTGGCCTCGAACCTGTGATCCTCCTGTCTCAGCCTCCCAAGTCCTGGGCTGACAAGCGTGTCCCACCACACCTGCTTTCCCTTGGTTTAATTTCCCCTGGTTTAATAACCGTGTCATTATACAATATCAGACCGTTTTCATTAAAGGGAGAGGACACATAGGGGCGAGAAAAAGACGAGAGCTTTGGATGTAGCCTTTGCTGTTTTCTAGGAAGCCGCCATTCTGGGAAAGAAAGTCATGGTCCTGGACTTCGTGGTGCCCTCGCCGCAGGGCACGTCCTGGGGTGAGCTGCCCGCTTGTTGCCCTTGGCCTCGACGTGAGCCGTTTGCGTGTAGAATCCCTTTCACCCACACAGCACCTCGGGGGGCTAAGTAGCTGGTTCCATAAACGCGGAGACGCAGGTCGCGGGTGCAAGTGGCGACCCCAGGAAGATAACGGAGGAGAGCTTAGAAAAAATTTTTCAAAAGGGAAAAAAAATGCCATGGCCTGAGTTCCCAGCACTTGTGCCATGGGTTTTTGTACACGAGTGCTAAGATTGTCACGCTGCCGTCGCCTCTGGAGGTACACAGTGTCCTTGTCTTCTGCATTTGCCGTGGCCCCTTCATGTGTTTTCCTGCTGATTTTTATTTTTATTTTATTTTTTGTCCTACTGGGAATGGAACCCAGGGCTGTTCTGTCTCCCAGCTACATTTGCTACATTTCTAGTCCTTTTAATTCTTTTTTTTTTTTTTTTTTTTGAAACAGGGTCTTACTGGCTGAGGGCTTTACTAAATTGGTGAGGCTGGCCTCCAATCTCTTATCCTCCTGGCTAAGCCTCCTACGTACTGGGATTACTGGTGTGGGCCATTGTGCCCGGCTACTTTCCACATGTTTTAATGATAACAACACTATGTGAAACTACACACACACACACAAAACAAAAACAAAAACAAAAACAAAACAAAACAAAACAAAAAACATTAAGCTGATATTTTCTTTCTCAGGCCTTGGCGGTACTTGTGTGAATGTCGGCTGTATTCCTAAGAAATTGATGCACCAGGCTGCCCTTTTAGGGCAGGCCTTACGGGACGCCAGGAAATTCGGCTGGGAGTATAATCAGCACGGTGAGCGGCGGTAGATAAAGCAGAGATCGATGCATGGTTGTTACCGCAGCGTTCGGGAGGCTGAGACCAGTTGGAGGTTCGCGGCCAGCCTCGGCTACTTAGTGAGGTCCTCACAACTTAGTGTGGCCCTGTTTCAAATTAAAGAATAAAAAATAGGGCTGGGGGTGTAGCTCAGAGGTAGAATGTCCCTGGGTTCCATCACCAGACCCGTAAAATAAATAAACAAACAAACAAATAAATACAAATAAATAAATAAAGTAGAGATTGCGAGGAAAAAATGTGAGCCGGAGGAAGAAAGGACTGCCTCAGCAACTGACCTGTTTTGAAATTAAACATAAAAAGGGCTGGGATGTCGCCCGGCAGAATGCCCTGGCTTGGGCCCCAGGACGAGGCAATCAGCAGGCCGGCGGCCCTGAGCTTGGCCGGTCCTCCTCCCTCCGCAGTGAGGCACAGCTGGGAGACGGTGGTGGAGGCCGTGCAGAACCACGTGGGCTCCCTCAGCTGGGGCCACCGGCTGTTTCTGCGGGAGAGCGGCGTCGCCTACGTCAACGCCCGCGCGGAGTTCACTGAGCATCATAAGATCAAGGTACCGTCCGGTTCCCCGGCAAACTTTATTTAAATGATTGCTTTAGGTTTTCTTGTCATCTTAAGAGAAAATGATTAAACCGTTCAAAGTTCAAAGGAGTAAAAAGATCAGGATTTGAGCAGTGGAATCCTTTTAAAACATGAAACCTAAGCCGGGCGCGGTAGGCACGCTTGTCATCCCCGCGCTGGGGAGGCGGAGACGGGAGGATGGCGCGGGTTCGAGGCCAGCCTCAGCAACTTAGTGAGACCCTGTTTCCAAATAAATTATAAAATAGGGCTTAGGTGTGGCCCGGAGGTGGAAAGCCCCTGGGTTCTCTACCCCCAGTACCACAAAAAACAAAACAAAACAAAACAAAACAAAACATGAAACCTTAATTAAAAAATCCAAACCCAGGTGCTGTGCATGGGCGCCACCAACGCTCCGAGGTACGTAACATGTGAGACTATGTGATGTACCAGGAAAATATTTTGAAAAACTCGATACGTGTCGTTCACCGAAGCAGCCTCAGAGCCGATGTGTTCTGTCGACGCTGGGAATGTTCGTGGGTCACTAGATCAGCGCGGGAGGACAGCGGGGTGTCTTTGGGGAACACAAAGATCTCAAGTTGGGGCGTGAAAGGCAGCCAGCCTTTAAGGTCACAACAGGCGGCTTATTTTGCGTTTGGTGACACAGGGTGACGCCCTCGATTCCGCCTTGCTTAGGAGCTCTTGTTCCAGTTGAGAAGGGTGTCGGATGCTAAAACTGCCCCTTAGGACCTCGCACGAGGGCTGGGGAGCAGCTCAGCAGTGGGGCGCTTGCTGGGCTGCCACAAACACAGAAACATGGCCGGGCGTGGTGCGCACACGGGATCCCAGGACTTGAGAGGCTGAGACACAAAGTTCCCAAGTTTGAGGTCAGTCTCAGCAACTTAGACCCCGTTACTAAACAAAACAATAAAAAGGGGATGGGGGAATAGCTCAGAGGTTGAATGCCTCTGGGTCCAATCCCCAGTAACACACACACACACTAAAAAAATACATCTATCTACAAAACAGAAACGACCTTACTTGGGTCAATTTGAATTAGATTGTTCACATGGCACACTGTTGAAAAACAGGAGAGTGTATTTCTTGGCTCATGAGCCTCCCAAGTCAGATGGCAGAGTAGCCAGCCATTTCTCAACCCAGAGGCTGAGGCTGAGGCGACACTGGAGCCGCCTTCCACCCTCCGCCTCTGCCCTCTGCCCTCCGCCCTCCGCCTCTGCCCTCTGCCCTCTGCACTCTGCCCCTGCCCTCTGCCCTCTGCCTCTGCACTCTGCCCTCCGCCTCTGCCCTCTGCACTCTGCCCTCCGCCTCTGCCCTCTGCACTCTGCACTCTGCCCTCCGCCTCTGCCCTCTGCCCTCCGCCTCTGCCCTCCGCCTCTGCCCTCTGCACTCTGCCCTCCGCCTCTGCCCTCTGCACTCTGCCCTCCGCCTCTGCACTCTGCACTCTGCCCTCTGCACTCTGCACTCTGCCCTCCGCCTCTGCCCTCTGCCCTCTGCCTGGCTTGCTGCTCATTTTGGGGAGCCCCCAGGCAGCCCCGGCCTCTGCACCGCCCAGCGTTCCAGCCCAGGCGCTTGTCAAACTCCTTCACTGGTATTTGAGTTTTTGGTGTGAAAACAGATACTGAATTATTTGTCTGAATCTTTTTTTTTTCCAGGTCTGGGTTGGAACCCAGGGGCATTCGGCCTCCATGCTACACTCTCTGTCCTATTTTTTATTCTTTCATTTGAAACAGGGTCTCATGAATTTGCGGGGAGGGGCTCACTAAGTAGCTGAGGCTGGCCGCGAACCGCGATCCTCCCGTCTCAGCCTCCCAAATGCTGGAATTGCAAGCGTGCACCACCGCGCCCGGCTCGTGTAATTCTAAATGCTCCGCAACCGTGGCTGCTGCCCAGGATGATGGCCGCAGGCCTCAAGAGGCCGGCTCTGTCCACTTATTACCTCCCACAACCCGGCTCTGTGCGCCCTGGTTGCAGACAGACACCTGCTTCTCCACACCAAGCCCCTCCCGGCCTGTGCGCTTCCCCGGGCCTGGGAATGAGCCCGGGCACTCCACCTCCGAGCCACACCCCAGCCCTTCTTATTTCTTACCTGGAAACAGGGCTTGCTAAGTGGCTGAGGCTGACCTGGAACCTGCAATCCTCCTGCCTCAGCCTCCGAGTTTCTTCAGTGCCTTGGTGCCTCGGTTGCCTGTGGCAAAATCTCCTGTCTGCTGGGTGCTTGTGGCTCCCACTGCTGCCACCAGCATCACTGCCGTGGCTGTGGCCTCTGCCCTCTGCCCTCTGCCCTCTGCCCTCTCCCCTCTGCCCTCTGCCCTCTGCCCTCTCCCCTCTGCCCTCTCCCCTCTTCCCTCTGTCCTCTGCCCTCTCCCCTCTGCCTTCTCCCCTTTCCCCTCTCCCCTCTGCCCTCTCCTCTCTGCCTTCTCCCCTCTCCCCTCTGCCCTCTGCCCTCTCCCCTCTGCCCTCTCCCCTCTCCCCTCCAGCGCGAGTCCTGCCTTGTCCTGGGCCTGAGACCCAGCAGCGTGCACTGAATAAGTCGACTCTTTTCTTCTTTGAAGGCAACCAATAAAAAAGGACAGGAGACTTACTACACCGCTGCGCAGTTTGTCGTGGCCACAGGTGGAAGGCCGCGGTACCTCGGGATCCCAGGAGACAGAGAGCACTGTATCACCAGGTGAGCGCAGATCGGCCTGGCGACGCGGACAGGCCGTGCGTGTGCGTCCAGGTGACGCTCTCTGACAGCCGCAAGAGATTTGCATCGATGACAAACGAGAGCGCACGCAACCTCAGAAGCTCAAAGCCAAGCTGGCGTGGCGTTGCACACCTGCAATCCCAGTCTTGGGAGGCTGAGGCGGGAGAATGGCAGATTGGAGGTGGCCTCAGCCACTCAGGGAGACCGTTTCGAGATAAAAAATATAAAAAGGGTGAAAGGTTTTGTGAAAGGTTGAAAATAGAGTTGGGGGTTTAGGAGGGAGGTAAAAACAACAACTGGGTTATCAGAGGCCGCTGCTTTATTCGGACCGAACCTGGCACCCTCTGGGGAGTCAGTGGCCTTGGGGAAAGGACTGACGGGTCATGCGTCTGGAGAGCGGCGCAGAGTCCTGATTGGCCGGCTGAGTCACGTGGTGGATCGGAGGCACCGATGTTTCCTAGGCACCCCGATTCTCTCGCGATATCTGGAGTCTCAAGTACGTCTCGTGATATCTCCGCTTCTGGCTCCCAGGGTTCCGCCTCCTGTTCCTGCTACAAGATCACGTGGGCGAAGGGAGGGACCCGACTTATCAGTTTGAAGTGGAACACCCCTGGGTTCCATGCCCAACAACACACACACACGCACACACACTGGGGGTGTCCTCAGAGGTGGAATGCTTCTGCTTTAACCCTCAGTACCAAAAAGAAAAGAAAAGAAAAAAGGGCCGTCCTGCTGGGCACTAACCCTCACGCCCTAGAATCGCAGGCGTGCTCCATTGCGTCTATTTTTTAAATAACTGCTTACGATCCCGTTGGCCCTGGGAGGGCTGGGGTCCCTCACGCACGTCCTCTCACGTGGATGGATGCCCCCGGCTGTGTTCTGACTCCAGCCCCGGGGCAGGCGGCCTTTGTTCCGGTGTTTCCTGCGCGGCTGTGAGACGCAGTGACCCCGCCTGCTGCCACGGAGTCACAGATCAATGGCAAAGTGGTATTGCTGTGAGGATCTGCCTTGATTCGCTGTGAGAATCACAGTAATACCCTTTTGTCTGTTCCCATCCTCAAGTGCTTTTTCTTTTGCTCCTGACCCCCAGGCCCCTTCCGCTTCCTCCTGGTCCTGACTGCGATTGGTTTGTGTGTGTGTGTGTGTGTGTGTGTGTGTGTGTGTGGCACTGGGGATTGAGTCCAGGGGCCTCTACCTCCAAGCTACACCCAGCCCTATTTTTTTATTCTTGAAACAGGGTCTCACTGAGTTGCAAAGGGCTTAAGTAGCTGAGTCTGTCTGCGAACCGCGATCCTTCTGTCTCAGCCTCCCAAATGCTGGGATTACAAGCGTGCGCCGCCACGCCCGGCTTCTATTTTATTTTTATTTTGAAACGGTCTCACTAGGTTGGCGAGAGTCTCACTATTGCTGAGGCTGGCCTCAAACCTGCGGTCCTCCTGTCTCGGCCTCCGAAGCACTGGGATCAGCTGCATGCACTGCCGCGCCCGGCTCTAACTGCATTTCAGTCAGGGGGAGATCGTCGTCCATAGAAACCCAGGTCGCTGGTGTGCGATGCCCGTTTCTGTCGGTCTTCCAGCGACGACCTCTTCTCTCTGCGGTACTGCCCCGGCAAGACGCTGGTGGTGGGCGCGTCCTACGTGGGCCTGGAGTGCGCGGGCTTCCTGGCCGGCCTGGGCCTGGACGTCACGCTCATGGCGCGCTCGGTCCTTCTCCGCGGCTTCGACCAAGAAATGGCCGAGAAAGTGGGCGCCTACATGGAGCAGCACGGGGTGAAGATCCTGAGAAGATTTGTGCCTGTGACGGTGAGGCTGGTGGCCTTTGAACCCCTTCTCTTCTCTCCTTAACTTTTTTTTTTTTTTTTTTTTGCGGGTCTGGGCTGGGACCCAGGGGCATTAGACCTCCGAGCTACACCCTCTGCCCTATTTTTTTATTCTTTTTTTGAAACCGGGTCTCACTGAGTTGCCGAGGGCCTCACTAAGTAGCCGAGGCTGGCCGCGAACCGCGATCCTCCGGTCTCAGCCTCCCAGATGCTGGGATGACGAGCGTGCGCCACCAGGCCCAGTTCCTCAGCTTTTTAATTCTACGCCTCTCACTAAATAAATTAGTCCGCCTGCAAATAGTGCAAAAAATAGCAGGGCCTGGTGTGCCGCTGGCCAGCCCAGGACTTGGAGGCTGAGACAGGAGGGTCGCAGGTTTGAGGTCAGCCTCGGCAACTTACTGAGACCCTGTTTCAAAGATAAAAAAAAATAAAAAAGGGCTGGAGGTGTAGCTCAGGGGTAGAATGTGAGGGGCATAATCCCTAGTGCCACACACACACTAAACATTTTAACAAGGCAAAATCAGTATTTTGTGCCTCGCCTCCTACTCGTTGGGGCCCGTCTTGCACTAACGGATGTGCAGAACTGGAGGAAGGGTTCATTTCTTTTATGCCCTCTCCAGTCTCAAGTGGCCCATTAATTCATTTCAGCCTCGGAAGGCCGTGCTGATTGGCCTCCTCTCTCTGCCTGGCCCAAAGGCCTCACTGCACTCAGACACACACGCGCACATCCTCCGATTCTTTTGTCTTCTGTCACTTTATTTAACTTTTTATTTAGGCCGGGCATGGTGGCGCACACTTGTCATCCGGAACTCGGGAGGATGAGACAGGAGGATCCTAGGTTCATGGCCAACTTTAGTTTTTTTCTTTCTTTTCTTTTTTTTTTTTTATTTTTGTAGCACTGGGGGTGGACCCCAGGGGGCACTGTACCTCTGAGCTACACCCCAGCCCTACTTTTAAGTCTTTTTATTTTTGAAACAGGGTCTCTCTGAGCCGGGCGCGGTGGCGCTCGCTCGTCATCCCAGCATTCGGGAGGCTGAGACGGGAGGATCGCGGTTCGCGGACAGCCTCGGCTATTTAGCAAGGCCCTCGGCAACTCAGTGAGACCCGGTTTCAAAATAAAGAATAAAAAATAGGACGGGGGTATAGCTCGGAGGTCGAATGCCCCTGGGTTCCATCCCCAGACCCACAAAAAAAAAAAAAAAAAAAAGAAAGAAAGAAAACAGAAACAGGGTCTCACTGAGTTGCGAAGGGCCTTGCTGAGTGGCTGGGGCTGGCCGCGAACCGTGATTCTCCGGTCACCGCCTCTTGAATGCTGGGGTTACAAGCGTGCGCCACCACGCCCGGCCAGCTTTAGTTATTTAGTGAGACCTGCAAGTTAGTGAGATCTGTTTTAAAATAAAGAATAAAAAAAAATAGGGCTGAGGGTGTAGCTCAGAGGCAGAATGCCCCTGGGTTCCATCCCCAGTACTGCAAAAAAAAAAAGTATTTATTTATTTATTTATTTATTTATTTGTCGTGAGGATAGAACCCTGGGGGCATTCTACCTCTGAGCTACGCCCCAGGCCAGTTTTATTTTTCTTTTGAAATACGGCCTTGGTAAGTAGCTGGGGCCAGCCTCAGAGCTGGACTCCTCCCGTCTCAGCCTCCCCAGGACTAGGATGACAGCTGTGTGCCACAGCTGGCCCTTCGGTCACGCTGGACGGACTCGTGACATGACTTCTCCTCCGTAGGTTCAACAGCTGGAGAAGGGCTCGCCCGGGAAGCTTAAAGTACTGGCCAAATCCACAGAAGGACCGGAGACCGTTGAAGACACGTACAATACAGTACGCGCTTCTGGGAGGGAGTGGTTGACCATACCCAGAAACATTCCGCTTCTCAGCTACGGCCCCAGCCCTTTTTATTTATTTATTTATTTTTTAAATTTTGAAATAGGGTTTTGCTAAGTTGCAGAGAGCCTCAGTAAGTTGCTGAGGCTGGCCTCCAACCTGCAATCCTCCCATGTCAGCCTCCCAAGGACTGGGATTCTAGGCCTGCACCACCACACCCAGCAGTTTTTCAGTGTTTAATCTCCTATGTATTCCCGGTATAACCCCAACTTCGTTCTGATTTTTTTTTTTTTATGCGATACTGGGGTTGGAAGCCAGGGGCATTCTACCTCTGAGCTACACCCTCAGCCCTATTTTTTTATTCTTTATTTTGAAACAGGGTCTCACTGAGTTGCAGAGGGCCTCACTAAGTGGCTGAGGCTGGCCGCGAACCGCGATCCTCCCGTCTCAGCCTCCCAGATGCTGGGATTGCAAGCGTGCGCCTCCACGCCCGGCTGGTTCTGATTTTTTACACCTGTATTTATGAGTCGTATTGGCTCCTAATTTTTCTTTCCCACATTGGGCTTTTCAGGTTTCAGCGTCAGGGCTATTGGAGCTCACGGCTTGTGGAAGGCTCTGGCGGCCCTGTGTTCATGGCTATTGATGCGATCGTGCTGAGGCTGGCCTCGAACCTGCAATCCTCTGGTCTTAGCCTCTGAGCCTTGCTCTTGAACGGCAGGAGTGTTGTCTGAATCTTGAATAGATTCCTTTTTCAGATGTGTGTATTGGGAATATTTTCTTTCTATCCGCAGCTCGCCTATTTATTTTTTAATAGCCTCTTTGATGAGTAGGAGTTTTAAGATTTTTATGAAGTCCAGTTTCCCAGATTTTTCTTTTCTGGCTAGTACTCACGGCCGCGCTGAGAAGTCTTTGCTTCCCCACAGGCCACGCAGAGCTCTCTGCGATTTCTTCCCGGAGCTTTATAGTCTCCCTTTCATGTTTTCGTCTGCAGCCCTCCCGGAATTAATTTTAATGTATGGCACCATGTCAGAAATGAGATTCTTTTTATTTTTTCTGGATCCAGTACCGTCTGTCAGAAAGGCAAGACTGAATGAGCCTTGGTACCTTGTTGGAATCACTTGACTGTTTAGCTGGGGGTCTCTGCACTATTGATTGATTGATTGATTGATTGATACCAGGGATCGAACCCGGAGTTCTACCACCAGGCTACACTCCCAGCCTTTTTTTTTTTGCGGTACTGGGGATGGAGCCCAGGGGCATTCTACCTCCAAGCTACACCCCCAGCCCTATTTTTTATTCTTTATTTGGAAACAGGGTCTCACTGAGTTGCTGAGGGCCTCACTAAGTAACCGAGGCTGGCTTTGAACCCGTGCAATCCTCCTGTCTCAGCCTCTTGGGTGCGGGGATGACAAGCGTGCGCCACCACGCCCGGCTCTGTTCGCTTCTTGGAACTGGAGATTGAACCCGAGGACATTCTACCTTTGAGCTACACCTCCAGCCCTATTTTATTTTTTTATTCTTATTTTTTGGTACTGGTGATTAAACCCAGGGGCATTCTACCTCTGAGCTACACCCCCAGCCCTATTTTTTTTATTTATTTATTTTGAAGCAGTGTCTCACTAAGTGGTCGAGAGTCTCACCACATTGGGGAAGCTGGCCTCCAACCTGTGGTCTTCCTGCTTCGGCCTCCAAATTCTGGGGTTACAGGTGTGCGCCATCATGGCCTGCTAAATCACCTCTATTGTAGACCCTCCCTCCAAATCCTGTTGCAGTCGGCTCCACTTTGTGTTAGGACCTCGACGTGCAGACCTGGGAACACCTTTGGGTTCATGGGATAGTCCTAGTCAGCTTTGTGAGAGTCGCATGGTAGTTTTCAAGGACCTTGCTGTTAGCCGGGGTGGTGGTGGTCATGCCTTCTGTAATCCCGGTACGTGGGAGGCTGAGACAGGAGGATCACAGGGTTTTTGTTTGTTTGTTTGTTTTGTTTTGGTGGTACTGGGGTCCCTGGAAGCCCTTCTACCTCCGGGCTACACTCCCAGACCTATTTTATATTTTTGAAACAGGGTCTCTTACGCCAGCGCGGCTGGCTTCGAACCCGCGCGATCCTCCTGTCTCCGCCTCCCAAGCGCGGGGATGACAAGCGTGCCCACCACGCCCTGGCAGTCTTTTTTATTTTTAATTTAAAATTTTTAATTTTTATTTTTGGTGGTACTGGGGGTGAAACCCAGGGCTTTTTTTTTTTTTAAACCTTCGGGCTACACTCCCAGACCTATTTTATATTTTATTTGGAAACAGGGTCTCACCAATTTGCTGAGAGCCTCACTCAGGATCTGAGGCTGGCTTCGAACCCGCGCGATCCTCCTGTCTCCGCCTCCCAAGCGCGGGGATGACAAGCGTGCGCCACCACGCCCGGCTTTAGGATCACAGGTTTGAGGACAGCCTCAGCAACTTGGCCAGACCTATGCCAGCATAGACCCTGCTTGAAAATAAATAAAATAGGGCTTGTGGTGTACCTCAGAGGTGGAACACCTCTGGTTTACTCCCTAATGGCATGCATGTGTGTGCACAGACACACACACACACACACACACACAAAAAAAAAAAAAAAAAAAATAAAGGACTATACTGTTAAATGTTAAACTTACTGCCAAAGAGCTGGGCATGGTGGTACATACCTGTAATCCCCGCTCTTGGGAGGCTGAGACAGGAGGATCGCGCGGGTTCAAAGCCAGCCTCAGCTACTGAGTGAGGCTCTCAGCGACTTAGTGAGACCCTGTTTCCAAATAAAGTATAAAATAGGTCTGGGAGGATAGCCCGGAGGTAGAAAGCCCCTGGGTTCCACCCCTAGTACCACCAAAATAAATAAATAAATAAATAACTAGGTCTGAGGGTGTATCTTGGAGGTAGAATACCCCTTGGTTCAGTCCCCAGCAAAACACACACACACACACACACACACACACACACGGGCTGCTCCTCGTGTCCCATTACTGCCCTTTTAACGTCCACAGGGTCTGTAGTGATGGCCCCTGTTTCATTCTTCATGTGAATAATTGGTGATTTTTTTTTTCTTTTTGGTGGTACTGGGGTTCCTGGAAGCCCTTCTACCTCCGGGCTACGCTCCCAGACCTATTTTATATTTTATTATTTATTTATTTATTTATTTATTTATTTATTTATTTATTTTGGTGGCACTGGGGTTCCTGGAAGCCCTTCTACCTCCGGGCTACACTCCCAGACCTATTTTTACATTTTTATTTGGAAACAGGGTCTCCTAAGCCAGCGCGCGCGGCTGGCTTCGAACCTGCGCGATCCTCCTGTCTCCGCCTCCCCAGCGCGGGGATGACGAGCGTGCGCCACCGTGCCCGGCTAATTGGTGATTTTGATCTCTCTCTAAACAGGTTTTGTTGGCCATTGGCCGGGATGCCTGTACCAGGAAAATCGGCCTGGAGAAGATCGGTGTCAAAATCAACGAGAAGTAAGTGGTGTGGGTGTTGCGAGCTGCCGCACAGAGCAAGACAGGGCAGCCCGGGGCAGGAAACTCGCGCGCATGTGTGTGTTGCCGGGGACTGAATCCTGTGGTATTCTACATCCAGGCTATACATGCCAGACATTTTTATTTATTATTTTAAAACAGGTTGCCGGGCGTGGTGGGCACGCTTGTCATCCCCGCGCTTGGGAGGCAGAGACAGGAGGATGGCGCAGGTTCAAAGCCAGCCTCAGCTACTTAGTGAGGCTCTCAGCAACCTAGTGAGACCCTGTTTCCAATTAAAGTATAAAATAGGTTTAAGGGTGTAGCCCAGAGGTAGAAAGCCCCTGGATTCTATCCCCGGTGCCACAAAAAAAACAAGTTATCTACATGTAATTGCAACTCTTTGAGCAATTAATCTTGAATTTCCATATCCTATAGAAAGCTGGTACTATGGAAAATGGGTGTCATGTTTTTGAAAGGGAATATAGCCCAGAGGTAGCAGAGACCCTGGGTTCCTCCCCCAGTACCACAATAAAAAACAAATAAATAAAAAATTAAAAAAATCTTAATGCTTTAAGTTTTTCGTAGAGAAGTGGGTGCCAGCTCTGAGTCAGTCATTCCATCCGTCCTCCAGGGCTCTGACTGTTGCCCTAAGGAGCTCCTGCACGCACAGCGGTCCAAGCAGAACTGTGGCGTGTCTCCACCCACACCTGTGGCTTGGGGTGAATTTTTATGTCCTTGGTCAGGCACAGAGAACAATTCCAAGGCTCCTCCTCCTTTTTCTCCTCCTCTTCTTGTCTGGAGAGAACACGAGGTGTCCAAGAAATATTCATGCTTTTACCAGAAAGATAAATCGTTATGAACTGCAGGAGCCCATATTATTTTATTTTATTTTATTTTATTTTATTTTATTTTATTTTATTTTATTTTATTTTATTTTATGTTACTGAGGAATGAACCCAGAGGCATTCTACCTCTGAGCGACACTGCTGGCCCTTTTTATTATTTGTTTGTTTGTTTGTTTGTTTGTTTGTTTGTTTGCAGTACTAAGGATGGAACCCAGGGGCATTCTACCCTCTGAGGTACACCCTGGGCCAATTTTTTATTCGTTAATTTGAAATAGTTGCAAAGGGCCTCACTAAGTAGTAGCCAAGGTTGTCCTCAAACTGTGATCCTCCTGTCTCAGCCTCCCAAATGCTGGAATTACAAGCCCGTGCCACAATGCCCGGCTTTATTTTTTATTTTGAATCAGGGTCTCATTGAGTTGCCGAGGGCTCACTAAGTTGCTGAGGCTGGCCTTGAACCTGCGACCCTCCAGCCTCGGCCTCCCTAGTCCTGGGATTCTAGGCGTGTACCCACTCCACCGAGCTCTCCAGCCCTATTTTATTTTTTATTTTGAGACACCGATTTTAGACATTCGGATAATCTGTGGTGCGTGAGTTCTTAGAAGGAGGCTTTTCCAACATGTGGTCAGTCTTAGGATAGTGCTGGCCAGCACTGCCCTTAGTCATGATATGTGTGTGTCTGTGTAATATATATATTTCCTCAACACTACTAGGAGTGGCAAAATACCAGTCAATGATTCGGAGCAGACCAGCGTGCCCCACATCTACGCCATCGGGGATGTCCTGGAGGGAAAGCCCGAGCTCACTCCGGTCGCCATACAAGCAGGCAAGCTGCTGGCGCGCAGGCTCTTTGGGGCCTCCCTAGAGAAGGTACGCGCCCACTGTGCTGATCCACCGGCGTGTGTGAGCGTGTGTGTTATTGGGGATTGATCCAAGCGGTGTTCTACCC
Organism: Muscardinus avellanarius; assembly: GCF_963383645.1. Lineage (NCBI taxonomy): Eukaryota > Metazoa > Chordata > Mammalia > Rodentia > Gliridae > Muscardinus > Muscardinus avellanarius. The sequence goes on along the minus strand of NC_137808.1, from coordinate 15,267,101 downwards.
CCAGCCCTATTTTTAATTTTTATTTGGAAACAGGGTCTCACTAGGTTGATGAAAGTCTCACTACTTGCTGAGGCTGTCCTCGAACTGTCATCCTCCCGTCTCAGCCTCCCAAATATTGTGACTACAGGCGTGCGCACCATACCTGGCTTGATATATCATCGTGTGTGTGTGTGTGTGTGTGTGGTATTGGGGTTTATTTTTTATTTCTTTGCACATATATATTTCTCTTTATATATATATTTTTATTGGTGCATTGTAATCATACATCACATTGGAATACAAGACCTGAGAGGATATACAAGCACACATCATCCAATCAGCCCCCATCCAGCCCCCATCCCATTCCCTCCCCCTCCCTCGATCCCATGCTTGTTTGGTGATTAACTTTGATACATTTGTTTACGCACATCATGAGTTTTAAAGAGGCTCCATCCTCCCGCCTCCCACCCCCTCTGATTGGTCACCTTAATTGCTCCTCTCTAGGGCCCTTTCTACAATTAGATCTCCTTCCATTACCTATTTATTCCTAGTTTTTGCGTATTAGGGAAAGCATCTGGTTTTTTATTTTCTATGATATGTCTCGGTGTATGGCGCATTGCAAGTTCTGATCCCACTCTTGACGGCCCTGGCACTGGCCTTGCCCCCTGGCAGACTCTGATCCTGGCCTTGCTGGCTCCAGCACTGGCCTTGCCTCATGGCAGGCCCCAATCCCGGCCACGCTGGCCCCAGCACCGTCCTCACCCCTCGGCAGGCTCTGATCCCGGCCTCAGAGGTCCCAGCACCGGCCTTGCCTCACGGCAGGGTCCGATCCCGGCCTTGCTGGCCCTGGCACCGGCCTGACCCCTCAGCAGGCTCTGATCCCGGCCTGGGAGGCCCCAGCACCGGCCTTGCCTCATGGCAAGCTCCGATCCCGGCCTTGCTGGTTCCAGTATTGGGGTTTAAACCCTGGGCCACATGTGTGCTAAGCATGTGCTGTCCCACTGAGCTGTATCACTAGCCCTGAGATAATATCAAAATCCATACAATTGGGCATGTGGCACACACCTGTCATCTCAGTACTTGGCGGGCTGAGGCAGGAGGATCCCAGGTTCAAGGTACAAAAAACAAACAACAACAACAACAACAACAAAAAAGAGGTAGATTGCCACTGAGCTCAATCCCCAGTACCACGGAAAGAGAGAAAAATATCAGTACAAGTAGCATTTGTGTTCTCATTTTCCCAACTAAAGATTGCTCAAAGTTACAATTTGCAGTTAACTTACTATTTAATAATAATTATTATATATATTTTTTTGGTACTGGGATGGACCCCAGGGGCATCCTACCTCTGATCTATACCCCCATCCTGTTTTATATTTTGTTTTGGAACAGGTCCTCCCTAAGTTGCTGAGGCCATCCTTGAACCTGTGATCCTCCTGTTTCAGCCTCCCAAGTACTAAGATTATAAGCATGAGCCTCCCGGCACTATTTCACTATTTAACAATTATTGTGAATATATCTTTTTTTTTTTCCGGTACTGGGGCATTCTACCTCCGAGCTACACCCCCAGCACTATTTTCTATTCTATTTTTGAAAAGAATAACTGGCCGAGGCTGTCCTCGAACCAATATCCTCTGGTCTCCGTCTCCCAAGTACCGGGATATCAAGCATTTGCCGCCACGTTCGGCTGAATACATCTTTCTGATAGAAATATTCTGTCATTCAGAAGATGCTATGCCGGGCGAGATCAGGGATGGCCCGTTCCCACCCCGGGGCCGTACAGATGGGCGGAGGCCATGAGTCAGACAGGCACAGATGAATCACGACTATAATTAGGCTCCAAAGAATGTTCTAGACAGTTGCTTTGGGGCCAGGGAAACGATGACTTTCCTTTTTCTTCTTTGGCACCGGGGCCTTCTACCTCCAAGCTACACCCCAGCCCTTTTTATTTTTTATTTGGAGACAGGATCTTACAAAGTTGCCGAGGGTCCTGCTAAGTTGCTGAGACTGGCCTCCAAACTAAAATCCTGCAGCTCAGCCTCCCACGTACTGGGATCACGGGGGCTGCGCCCATGCGCGGCTGGGTGGAGACAGCCTTCTGGACAGCTGGGACGCTTGCCGCCCCTGGTGTTGAGCCTCGGGAGCCTGGGCTGGGTGCCTGCCCTGGCTGGTGACCAGCCGGTGGGTGGCACCCACCGGTCTCCATGCGTGTAGCAACTAGGAGGACGGCAGGTTGGAGGCCAGCCTCAACAACTTTCAAAATAGAAAACAGAACGGGCTGGGGTGTAGCTCGGAGGTCGACCGCCCCTGCCAGTGTTCGATCCCCAGCACCCCCTCCCCACAAAAAAGGTCTCAGTAAATCAAGGACTGTAACCCGTTGCGTTCCAGTGTGACTACGTTAACATTCCCACCACGGTGTTCACCCCTCTGGAATACGGCTGCTGTGGATTTTCCGAAGAGAAAGCCATCGCCGTGTTTAAAAAGGAGAACCTCGAGGTAACATTGCTTCCTGGGCGTTTTGAAGACTGCCCTTCTCGCCAACCGTTGATCTTTGAGGTCATTTTTTTTATTTTGCTTTTTTGCACGGCACTCCAAGGGTTTTTTTTAGTCTAGGAAGCTGGATTCCCGGCTGGGGAGAATGGAGGCTGCTGATTGGCTGCGGGCGAGGATGTGAGGGCGGTGGGCGGGTGCAGAGGGTCCTCCAGGAGGACGGGCTGGGACCCGCTCGGTGTCTGTCCACAGCCGGGGATAAAGCAGCCGTGCTGCGAACACACCTGGAACCGTCCTTAGCCAGCAAGAAGGCAGGAGATGGGAGGCTCTAGAGAAGGTGCTCTGGGATCGTCAGGCCGAGAAAGGGAAGGGGCGCAGGGAAGAGAGCAAACGCAGGGGCTTCGGATCAGTGAGAGCGGGAGAGGGGAGGCTGGGGCGGGAGGCCCAGGAGGGAGGATGCTGCCCCCGTGAGCCTCGTGCTGGGGGTTACAGGGCACCAACAAAAGATGTGAACGGAAGGTATTAAATTCAGCTGGGCGTGGTGGCGCACGCTTGTCATCCCCGCGCTCGGGAGGCGGAGACAGGAGGATCGCGCGGGTTCGAAGCCAGCCTCAGCTACTTAGCGAGGCTCTCGGCAACTCAGTGAGACCCTGTTTCCAAATAAAATATAAAAATAGGTCTGGGAGTGTAGCCCGGAGGGAGAAAAGCCTCTGGGTTCCACCCCCAGTACCACAAAAAAAAGAAAGAAAGAAAGAAAGAAAGAAAGAAAGAAAGAAAGAAAGAGAGAGAGAAAGAAAGAAAGGAGGAAAGAAAGAAAGAAAGATTAAATTCTGTCTGTCTAGCAAATGAAGAAGAATACAGTCGGGGAACGAGAGAAGTAGTAGGTATAAGTTAGAACTTTATTCCACAAGAATCCAGATGTGTACACGGGGCACAAGGCCTTCCAAGATCCTGGGGAACGGAGGGAGCAGAAACGGGTCAAAGCAAGAACGAGGAATTGAAAGGCCATCCTGACTTTATTTTTTGTGGTGCTGGGGATTGAACTCGGGGCCTTGTGCCTCCGGAGCGGGGGCTCCGTACCTTCCCCGGGCCGGCCGTGACCCTGCGGTCGCCCTGCTCGGCCTCGCAGGTCCTGCATGGCAGGTGTGCGCCACCGTGCCCCGCTCCGGTAAAAGTTTTATTTATATATTTATTTTTTAACTAATGATAGAGCAAAACAGAGCCATGCCCACTGGAATTGCAGCTCCCTCCCAGGAGCTTCGGCTCCAGCGCTCCCTCCCCTCCAGGCGATCACGTCGGACCCTCAGACTCTAAATTCCTGGAACCTTACGAAGACTCGCCTTTAGAGAATTTTGTTTTCTGGATGGCTCCGCAGACACTGACCTCGGCCCCTCCCCTCTCAACTCGCAGGTGTACCACACCCTGTTCTGGCCTCTCGAGTGGACAGTCGCTGGCCGAGACAACAATACTTGTTACGCAAAGATAATCTGCAACAAGCTGGACCGCGTATGTGGGGGGCCGGGAGCCGAGCCGCTGTCGCTTCATCTGACTGGACCCGGGCGCCTTCTCTCCAAGCTGCACGCCGGCCCTTTCTTTATTTCTCACTTGGAAGCAGGGTCTCGCTAAGTCGCCGAGGCTGGCCTCAATCCTGCCATCCTCCTGCCTCCGCCTCCCAAGTGTGGGGATGACGGGCGCGACCTTGGGGCCTTCCTGGGCTGCGTCCACATTTCCAGTTCGACCTGAAGCCTTAGGATTATTCCCAGGTTGCGCCGTAATCCAGATCCGCACAAGTCAGGAATTTCCGTCAGACTAGCGAACTCCCTCTTGCAGCGGGTGAATCGCTTGTTCTGAGAAATCCGAGTGGAAGCAGCTCCGACGAGCGTTTCCCGGCTCGTGTAGCGGGTCCGCCCAGCGGCCCGTCACGGCACGTCGCCTGCTCCGCGCCACAGCCGAGCCCTTTCCCGCCGGAGCTGCTGTGAATCTAATGAATTAATTCACTTATTTGTTTTGTGCTCCTGGGGTTGAACCCTTTATGTGAGGACTGAACCCAGGAGTGTGTAACCTTCAGACTACACCCAGGCCCGTTTTAAGAAGTTACTACTATTTTTATTTCGAAATGGGGGCTCACCAAGTTGCTGAGGCTGGTTTTGAACCTGTGGTCCTCGTCCCTCGGCCTCCCTCCCGCCCTCCCTCGCACTAGGGGTTGAACCCAGGGACATTCTGCCTCTGAGCTGCATCCCCACACCGATTTTATTTTTTATTTTGAAACAGGAATTGTTGAGGCTGGCCTCGAGCCTCCAGTCCTCCTGTCTTAGCCTCCTAAGCACTGGGATTACAGGCATGCGCTTCCACACTCAGCATTTTTCTTTTAAGATTCAAAACAGGGTCTCCCCAGCCGCTGAGGCTGGCCTCCAATCCGTGATCCTCCTGACTCAGCCTCCCGAGTCCTGGGATTCCAGGCCCCTGCCACCGCGCCCTCCGGAACGCCGTCGACGTTTCCTTCCTGTTCGGCCCGCTCACCCCTTCTCTCTGTTTCTGCCCTTTGTTAAGGATCGAGTGCTGGGCTTTCACGTGCTGGGGCCGAATGCGGGCGAGATCACGCAGGGCTTCGCGGCTGCCATGAAGTGTGGGCTCACGAAGCAGCAGCTGGACAGCACAGTGGGCATCCACCCCACCTGCGGGGAGGTAGGCGGCGGGCGGCCATGCGCAGGCACGGCGCGGCTTTTCCTTTTACTGAGAACTGTATTATGCATTATTTACGCATTTATTTTTGGTGCTGGGGATGGAACCCAGGGGCATTCTACCTCCAAGCTACACCCCCAGCCCTTTTACTTTTTATTTTCAAACAGAATCTCACTGAGTTGCGGAGGGCCTCACTAAGTAGCTGAGGCTGGCCGCGAACCTGCGATCCTCCCGTCTCAGCCTCCCGAGTCCTGGCTTGACAAGCGTGCGCCGCCGCGCCCGGCTGTACTGTACATTTTTATTGATTGGCTGACTGGCTGCTCCTGGGGGTTGATCCTACCTCTGAGCGGTGTACACCCCAGCCCTTCTCATTTTTTCTTTTGAGAAGGCCTCGCCAGGTTGCTGACAGCCTTGCGACCCTCCTGTCTCAGCCTCCGGGTGCAGGGCTGGCGGGCGCGGGCTGGCTGGCTGCAGGCTGTGGTTCCAGCGGCCCACCGTGCCTCCCCGCCATCTTCCCCGCCAGGTCTTCACCTCCTTGGAGATCAGCAAGTCGTCGGGCCTGGATATCACCCAGAAGGGCTGCTGAGGCTAGCCCCGGGCCGAGGCCCCGCGTCCGTGCGCCGACCTGAGCGGCGGCAGGTGCCCGCCTGCCTCCCTGACGCCCTGGCTCGCAGCCGCGAGGGGAGCCAGGGCCGACGCCGCGCCAGGCTCCACGCCCCGACGCCCTGCACCCTCCAGGTGCTGGCACATCTGCCCCGCCAAACACCTTTTCGGTGCCAGGTTGGCTCTCAGGTGGCGTTTTCCGGAGGTGGCCCTGGAGGCACGGCTGTGGTGGCGTCTGGCTCGGGCCCCAGTCACCGCCGTCCCAGGCTCAGTCCGGGCACTCGCCGAGCCGAAGCCTTGAACGTCCCCAGTGCCGCTGCACACGGGAGCGTCTCCCCTGAGAGCCAATCCGCGTGTTTCTTTTATATGTTCACTTCCAGTCACATTAAAATACAGTCTTCAATGCCATACTTCTTGTGTGCAGTCTCTTTTCAAACTGGGAAAAATGTTTTCTAGGCACAAGCTATTTCACGGTAGCGTGGTACTGCACGCGCGTAACTCAGTACTTGGGAGGCCGAGACAGGAGGATCGGAGGTGTAAGGCCAGCCTCAACAACTGAGACCCTGTTTTTAAACGAGAAATAAAATAGGGCTGGGTGTGAAGGTAGAAAGGCCCTGGCGGGGCTCCAGGCTCCTGCGCGGCGAGTGGGGTCGCGTCGAGGCCTCCTCTTACAGATGCGCCTCCGTGGGATCCAGGCCTTAGTGGGCAGACGGGCAGCTGGACGAGGGCTCCTGTGGACCTGCTGTGGAGGCTCCGTGTGGGACCCCCGTCTTGGGAACCGCGTCTTGGAGCCCCCATGGTGGGTCCGCGGCCAGCGTGGACCAGCAGCCGGGCGCCATGGCGCACGCCTGGATCCCAGTGCCCGGCGGCGAGACAGAAGGGTCGCGGCTTCAAGGCCAGCCTCGGCCGCTTAGTGAGGCTCTCAGCAACTTAGTGAGACCCTGTCTCCAAATTAAAAACAAAACAGGCTGAGGGTGAAGCTCAGAGACAGAACGTCCCGGGGTTCAACCCCCAGGACCAAGTAAAAAGTAAGAATGAGCCCAGGGCCCGGTGAGGCTCGCGGCTCTTGGCCTCCTGCCCTGGGGGAGGAAGCCATCGTGTCAGGAGCCCGCTCAGGACGCCCACGGGGCAGGGCTGAAGTCCACCGTCCGGTCAGCAGGAAGCTCAGGTGTTCGCCTGGACTCTGCTGAGGCCAAGCCCGCCCTGGGCCGGCGGCTCCAGCTCCCCCCAGAGACTTTTGGCCAAATCCGCCCAGTGTGACCCCCCACTCCGCTCCCAGAAACTGTGAACGAATACATGTTTGTAATTTTTTTTTTTTTTTTTTTTTTTTTTGGTGGTACTGGGGTTCCTGGAAGCCCTTCTCCCTCCGGGCTACACTCCCAGACCCATTTTTTATATTTCATTTGGAAACAGGGTCTCCTAAGCCAGCGCGGCTGGCTTCGAACCTGCGCCATCCTCCTGTCTCCGCCTCCCAGGCGCGGGGATGACGAGCGTGCGCCACCGCCACGCCCGGCTCCTTTTTTTCTCTTTTTTTCTTTAATTTTGAAACGAGGTCTTGCTACGGTGCCGAGTTGCGGAGGTTGGCCCTGAACCTGCCATCCTCCTGTCTCAGCCTCCCAAGCACTGGCTCTGAGAGGCAGGCCTCTTGCCTTTCTGCTTCTTGGTATCCAAGGTGCCCACCAGAGTCGGAGGCCGGCCTTGACCCCACTACTATCCTCCTGTCTCGGCCTCCCAAGCGCCGGGATGGCAGCACAATCTGGCTTCGATTCTTGTTACTCAGTCCCTCTCTGCAGCCCACACCGGCCTTATCCGAAGCTCAGGCTCTCTGGGACGTAGGCCTGGCCTCTGATGCTTAAAACCTCCAGGGTCCTCAGAAGTCCCCAGGCGTCTTCAGGGAGCTGGGACTCCGGGCCGCCGCCTGCCGTGCCCAGCGTGACCGCACGAGGGCGCCGGCGCGCAGCGCCCACTGCGCAGGCGCGAGGCGGGCCGCCTGAGGACCAGGGGGTCCTGGAGTCAGAGGATGCAGGTGGGAGCAGCATCGCCCGCCCCTCGCGGTCCACGGCGCCCCCGGGAGCGGGAGGCTCAGTCTCCCTCAGACAGGGAGGGTGGATGCTCCCCCGCCAGCCCGCGGAGGTGGCTAAAACCGTAATGGCCATTCGGAACGATTCCAAAACCACAAGACAGCTCCCTCCATCCTGCCCCTGCGCCTCCTTCCCTGAGCTCAATGGCGCCGTTTCCTCCTCCAACCACACGGTGGCGCCAGAGGCCGCGGCTGCGCCCCAGGCCCTGCGTGCAGGCCCACATTTCCTGAGGGATGCTGTCTTCCAATATATTTTTTTTTTAATCCAAATATTTATGGGCATTGGCGTACACAGAAATGTTTGATTCGCCACACGAGGTCCTTTTCTGGTTTCTGTGTGTCTGTGTTTATTGGTTTACGTGATGATATTCTGTGATCATAAATAGCTATACGTCTATTTTGGGAAAATACATTCCAGTGAGAAATTGAATCACTGGAAAGCATTATAAGTCATCACATTTTTAAAGTAGGGTCGCCAGACCATGGCAAATGAAAGCCACCTCACGTGGCACTCTTGAGGACCCACGGAGAACACCTTCATGGTACCTCGGACAGACGCGGGCTTTAATTTTCCATGTTTTCTCATGCATTCCTATAACAGTCAGTAGGTTAAACATCAAAAGCATAATTCCGTATTTTATTTAAACCAAAGGCACATGTGCACTGCCGGGCGCGGTGGGCACGCTCGTCATCCCCGCGCTGGGGAGGCGGAGACAGGAGGATGGCGCAGGTTCGAAGCCAGCCTCAGCTACTGAGTGAGGCGCTCAGCAACTTAGTGAGACCCTGTTTCCAAATAAAGTATAAAATAGGTCTGGGAGTGTAGTCCGGAGGTTGAAAGCCTCTGGGTTCCACCCCCAGTACCACACACACACACACACACACACACACACACACCACCCCAAAACCCCCAAAATGATTGCTATAGAAATGTTGATAACTATTTTTCCTATCATTAAGTTCCTCCCGTATGTGACTCGGGGAATTGATGCAGTTGTTTTCGTAGTTGATAAAGCGCTGTCTTTGCTTGAAATAGAGTGGATACAAATTACAAAAATTAGAAGGAATTTTCGGTCTTTGAACCACTCAGTGTAGCTGACATGGTTTGATGGTCATGGCAGAATATCTCACCTATGTTATAAAAGTGCGGTTATCAGATCTAGCAGGAACATCGTTTGTTTAGGCGGGTTTTTTTTTTGTGTGTGTGTGTGGGGTTGTTATTGTTCCTCTTTGAGCTTGTGAACCGAGGCAGGAAATAGAATCACACTTAAAACAGTCTCCAGATCTTTCTTTATGGAGGGCTATTGAACCCTGTTCTCTCTGGTCTCCGGTTAGCTTTTTTTTTTTTTTTTCCTTTAGAAAACTCCAAACTTTCTCTTTTTATTATTTCAGCAATTTTTCTTGCTGCTAAGATACAGAAAATAATATAAGCAAAAAAGGCCAAAGCTACTGAACAAGAGAACCAGGCCTGCCCCTTGTTTCCCCCTGGGGTTGAGGAGGGAAAGAGGTTCTCCTCCAGTGTGTGGGTTTCCCGGTAATGAAATGTAACATCTCTGAGATTTCCTGTTTCCATAAGTTAAAAAGGACTTTCTCTTCTCTTAATATTTCTGAAGATTTATTCCGAAACAACGGTAAATATTCTCCCAGCCGAATAAAACTGAAGCTGTACTTACTATCCTTTTTATACAGAAAGATCACAGCCCAAGTGCCCGGTTCTAATCTGCCATGATTACTTCGGGGCTAATCTAATGATGTTATGTCTCACAGGATGGTCCGCGGGGCCTGAAATTGTAGAACTGGAACAAATTCTAACACAACTAGACCTTAATCTGCATTAGTAAAGAAGACGAAGGCGTCGTGACCGCGTTATCCTTCTGAGCGTAGCCTCCACGCCCAACTCTAACGAAGGAAGGCTGCGGTCGGTTCCCCTTTTGCATTTTAACTCCATAAATAATTTGTTTTTCCTCGTTTGTCCACTCTGTGAGCCTTCCTAAGTGAGACCTTTTCCACAAACCTATGTTCATAAATATCTTTTTTCAGATTCCCACCGTTATATACAAAATGCCAAGTCTTTCTGAAGACAGGATGTTTTTTTTTTTTTTTTCTAGTGTAGAAAATGTGACTTTATCCGGGCGTGGTGGCGCACGCTTGTACTCTGGAGGCTGAGACGGGAGGATCGCAGGTTCGAAGCCAGCCTCGGCTACTGAGTGAGGCGCTCAGCAACTTAGACCCTGTTTCCTAATACAATAGAAAATAGGTCTGGAGGCACAGCTCAGAGACAGAAGGCCCCTGGATTCCACCTCCAGCACCATAAAAAATTTAAAAAATGCGATTTTAAAAATAAAATGCATGGTACAAATAGGCTTGCAAATACCACCTCCGTGCACCACCCCTGAGGGTGACCCCTGAGGACCTCCTGACCATTCTGTGGTCAGCAGAGCACGTCGCTCCCGCCACATCCCCAAGATGGCACTGGGCCGGGACTGCGAGGCTGGATGAGACGGAGCTTGGGGGACTTGCCTGGAAATTCAGTTAAGTGTGGCTTCACAGCTGACATCCCTCAGTATTTGCTATGTTAGTATACTAATAATATTTTATGTAGAAATAAATACAACAGGGTAAACATATCGGTAGAAATATCGGTGGCCATTTCTACCACAGGAGGATCACATTTACACCTTCCTGCAATAAGCCGCATTCACACCCACCGGAGATGTGGCGATAGTAATATGCACCTGACAACGAAGATGAGGCAGACGGAAATCTCAGAAAATCTCAGCCGTGAGGTGACAGGAGGGAAGCGTTTCCTATGAGAATGAACAAGACAGCGGTGTGCCGCTGAGCGCGCCATGGCGAGGCCATTGACAGCCTCGCCCAGCCGAGATGGAGGGTTGAGGGAAGGGATGGACTCGGGATGACGCGGCCTGGAATTAAGATTCTTCTTTCTCTCTCTCTCTCTCTCTCTCTGTTTTTTTTTGTTTGTTTGTTTGTTTGTTTGTTTTTTTGGTGGTACTGGGGTTCCTGGAAGCCCTTCTACCTCCGGGCTACACTCCCAGACCTATTTTTACATTTTTATTTGGAAACAGGGTCTCCTAAGCCAGCGCGCGCGGCTGGCTTCGAACCTGCGCCATCCTCTTGTCTCTGACTCCCAAGCGCGGGGATGACAAGTGTGGCCACCATGCCCGGCATCTAAACCCTATTTTTTTAGGAACCCAGGGGCATTCAACCTCCAAGCTACACCCCCTGCCCTATTTTTATTTGTTTGTTTGTTTGTTTATTTATTTATTTTTGTGGTACTGGGGTTCCTGGAAGCCCTTCTCCCTCCGGGCTACACTCCCAGACCTATTTTTACATTTTTATTTGGAAACAGGGTCTCTTAAGCCAGCGCGGCTGGCTTCGAACCTGCGCCATCCTCCTGTCTCCGCCTCCCAAGCGCGGGGATGACAAGCGCGCGCCACCACGCCCGGCGGAATTAAGATTCTATGGGGCGTGCATCCGGATGGACCCGCATATTTCTCTAGTTGCAAGTCGTGTTGAGATTGGTGAAGGTCACATTTGTAAAGACATTTTTTCTTGCTTTCCTCCTCAGACGTTAACTATATGTGTTTTACCCCATAAGATGAGTCAAAACAACAAACTGTCCAGTGTTACTAACCTAGGAGGAATGATACACACCGAATTTGGCCTGGGAATCCTGGCCCACACCGTCCTCCTTCTCTTCCACGTTCTGTCGTCTTTCCTCGGGCACAAGCCCAAACCCACCAGCTGCCCATCGGTCTCTTGGCCCTGATCCACCTGGCCATGCTCCTAGTCTATGCGTTTAGACATACGGACATCTTCACGTCTCCGGGGCAGAGGCGGGTGACACGACATGTAGATCAGATGTCCACATACATAGGTCGATGCGGGGCCGCTCCGTGTGTACCTGCGTCCTCCAGGCCCTCATCCTCTGCAAGGTTCAAACAGACATCCTCACAGCGCAGCCCGCGTTGCGTTCCTCTCCCATGGGCGTTCCGTACATCCTTCAGTAGTGGCCTCTTAGTCACCATCATGGCTACTCACAATTTGACTTCAGACCATCTCATGGACGTCGCTGAATCCTGCTCTCCCTCACCCCTGAGTTACCTCCTCCGGCACCCCGTTTCCACACGGTTGACCTCCAGGGGGTCCTTCATGGCGGGACTCATGGCTCTCTCCAGTGGATACCTGGGCCTAAGAGGCGGACCCAGCATCTTCACACCGGCCTTTCTCCAGGAGCCAAGGGCCCCCTGGCCCATCCTGTGCTCGTGACTTGCCCCGTGGTCGTTTCCATTTTGGATGGCAGTATCTCCTACGCATTACTTACAGTTAATGATGATCTATTTTATTTTATCCAGGTTCTTGTGGTCCGTAGCTATGTCACGATGAGTCCACTGGTATTCCTCGGTACTGAAAAACATACCAATGTTTTGAAGTCGCTGCATGGTAGGGCAGTAGATATTTGATTACTTGGCGATAGATAGGTTCCCTTAAGATGAGCCAGCCTGCTGGCTTCAGAACGATTAATCATGTTTTTGCTCTTTGGCCTGTTTATTTGGATATGTGTGGATAGTGTATAAAGGAAAGAAAGTCAAACAACATGACATTCTGAAATATTGGGTTTCTGTGTTTCTTTTGTTATCAAGGAAACCATGAGATGGTTTTCATTTGTCATGACCTGGGTTAGACCACCCTACTGAAATGCTCACAACTGTGTGTGTGTGTGTGTGTGTGTGTGTGTGTGTGTGTGTTGCTGAGGATTGAACCCAGGGGCATTCTATCTCTGAACTACACACTCAGACCATTTTTTTCTAATTTTTATTTTAAAACAGGGTCTCACTAAGTTGCAGAAGGCCTCACTAAGTGGCTGAGGCTAGACACGAACCTGGATCATCCTGTCTCGGCCTCCCACATAGTGGAATTACAAGCACGCACCACCACACCCGGCTTCTGACTGGTTTAAATATGGTCCTTTAGTCCGCTGCTTCTGTCTGCGTAACAAACCCATCCTCCCAGTGTTGGAAACCAAGTGGGAAATATCAGCTGGTTCAAGACCTGAGGGCAGCTGGGGCCGTCGTTCTGTTACATGCGATAGTTCCTGATCCACTTACTATTTTGACTCAGATACCAAGTGGATCTAAAGGGTTTACTGTGCTGGACATTAAAGATGTTTTTTTCTGCATCCCATTACATATGAATTCATAATACCTGTTTGCTTTTGAGTGATCTGATCCTGATAACATGGAAGCTGCCTGGTATACTCGGACAGTGCAGCTTCAGGGTTTTAGAGACAGTCCCCACCTGTTTGGGAATGCTTTAGCAAAGGTTACACAGGCGGTCTCACAAGCTCTGGGCACAACTTAAGTCACAACCTCTCACATGGGATCAGACTAAGAGCCAGAGTGAATGCGGCCCCAAATCTGGGCTTTGAAAACAGCTAAAACCACCCTTTCCTTAGAGAGGGCTGGGAATAGGACTGTCCAAATCTCCACCTTCTAAATGTGGACAACATAAAGCTCAACGCAAACATGGAAACCAGGCCATATCAGGGAAAAGCTACAGTACCCCTCTCTTATGCTCAGGGGAGGATGGTTCTCGGGACCCAGATCTGACCACCAGCCTCTTCTGTTAGGAATGGCCCCACTCCAGAGCTTCAGAAGGAAGAGGCTTGCTTCTACTCAGTGAGAACGAGACTGCCCTCTGGTGGAGGTTAATGTAATGCATTTAATTTTCTTTTTTTTTTTTTTTTTTGGTGGTACTGGGTTCCTGGAAGCCCTTCTATCTCCGGGCTACACTCCCAGACCTATTTTTACATTTTTATTTGGAAACAGGGTCTCCTAAGCCAGCGCGCGGCTGGCTTCGAACCTGCGCGATCCTCCTGTCTCCGCTTCCCAAGCGCGGGGATGACAAGCGTGCGCCACCACGCCCGGCTAACATTTAATTTTCTTTGGGGATCATCTCGGTGACAAGACTGCCCTCAGGTGGAGGTTAATGTATTACATTTAATTTTCTTTGGGGGTCATCTCATTGTCGAGACTGCCCTCTAGTGGACATTAATGTTTAGCATTATAATTTCTTTGGGGATCTTCTCGGTGACTAGACTGCCCTCTAGTGGAGGTTAATGTTTTGCATTATTATTTCTTTGGGGATCATCTCAGTGACCAGACTGCCCTCTAGTGGAGGTTAATATATTGCATTATAATTCTTTGGGGGAAATCATCTCAGTGAGAACGAAACTGCACTCAAGTGGAGGTTAATGTTTTGCATTATGATTTCTTTGGGGTTCATCTCAGCGAGAACAAGACTGCCCAAAGTGGAGGTTAATGTATTGCATTTAGTTTTCTTTGGGTATCATCTCAGTTATGAGACTTCCCTCTAGTGGACATTAATGTTTAGCATTATAATTTCTTTGGGGATCATCTCAGTTTCGAGACTGCCCTCTAGTGGAGGTTAATGTTTTGCATTATTATTTCTTTGGGGATCATCTCAGTGTCAAGATTGCCCTCAGGTGGAGGTTAATGTATTGCATTATAATTTTTTTGGGGGGGAATCATCTCAGTGAGAACGAGACTGCGCTCTAGTGGAGGTTAATGTATTGTATTTAATTTTCTTTAAGGATCATCTCAGTGACGAGACTGCCCTCTAGTGAGGTTAATGTGTTGCTTTATGATTTCTTTGGGGATCATCTCAGCGAGAACAAGACTGCCCTATGTGGATGTTAATGTATTGCATTTAATTTTCTTGGGGATCATCTCAGTGTCGAGACTGCCCTCTAGTGGAGGTTAATGTTTTGCATTATAATTTTCTTGGGGATCATCTCAGTGACGAGACTGCCCTATGTAGAGGTTAATGTATTGCATTTAATTTTCTTTGGGGATTATCTCAGTGACGAGACTGCCCTCTAGTGGACATTAATGTTTAGCATTATAATTTCTTTGGGGATCATCTCAGTGACCAGACTGCCCTCAGGTGGAGATAATGTATTGCATTTAATATTCTTGGGGATCATCTCAGTGACGAGACTGCCCTCTAGTGGAGGTTAATGTTTTGCATTTAATTTTCTTTGGGGATCATCTCATTGTCGAGACTGCCCTCTACTGGACATTAATGTTTAGCATTATAATTTCTTTGGGGATCTTCTCGGTGACTAGACTGCCCTCTAGTGGAGGTTAATGTTTTGCATTATTATTTCTTTGGGGATCATCTCAGTGACCAGACTGCCCTCTAGTGGAGGTTAATATATTGCATTATAATTCTTTGGGGGAAATCATCTCAGTGAGAACGAAACTGCACTCAAGTGGAGGTTAATGTTTTGCATTATGATTTCTTTGGGGTTCATCTCAGCGAGAACAAGACTGCCCAAAGTGGAGGTTAATGTATTGCATTTAATTTTCTTTGGGGATCATCTCAGTTATGAGACTTCCCTCTAGTGGAGGTTAATGTTTAGCATTATAATTTCTTTGGGGATCATCTCAGTTTCGAGACTGCCCTCTAGTGGAGGTTAATGTTTTGCATTATAATTTTTTTGGGGGGGAATCATCTCAGTGAGAACGAGACTGCGCTCTAGTGTAGGTTAATGTATTGTATTTAATTTTCTTTAAGGATCATCTCAGTGACGAGACTGCCCTCTAGTGAGGTTAATGTGTTGCATTATTATTTCTTTGGGGATCATCTCAGTGACCAGACTGCCCTCAGGTGGAGATAATGTATTGCATTTAATATTCTTGGGGATCATCTCAGTGACGAGACTGCCCTCTACTGGACATTAATGTTTAGCATTATAATTTCTTTGAGGATCATCTCAGTTTCGAGACTGCCCTCTAGTGGAGGTTAATGTTTTGCATTATTATTTCTTTGGGGATCATCTCAGTGTCAAGATTGCCCTCAGGTGGAGGTTAATGTATTGCATTATAATTTTTTGGGGGGGAATCATCTCAGTGAGAACGAGACTGCCCTCTAGTGAGGTTAATGTTTAGCATTATAATTTCTTTGGGGATCATCTCAGTGACGAGACTGCCCTCTAGTGGACATTAATGTTTAGCATTATAATTTATTTGGGGATCATCTCAGTGACGAGACTGCCCTAATTGGAAGTTAATGTATTGCATTTAGTTTTCTTCGGGGATCATCTCAGTGACGAGACTGCCCTCTAGTGGACATTAATGTTTAGCATTATAATTTCTTTGGGGATCATCTCAGTGACGAGACTGCGCTCTAGTGGAGGTTAATGTATTGCATTATAATTTTGGGGGGGGGAATCATCTCAGTGAGAACGAGACTGCCCTCTAGTGTAGGTTAATGTATTTTATTTAATTTTCTTTAAGGATCATCTCAGTGACGAGACTGCCCTCTAGTGAGGTTAATATTTTGCATTTTACACTTATTTGGGGATCATCTCAGAGACAAGAGTGCCATCTAGTGGAGTTAATTTTTTGCATTATACTTTTCTCTGGGGATTATCTCAGCGAGAACATGACTGCCCGTAGTTGAGGCATCTGCTTTGCATTTTATTTTGGGGGGGGAATATTTTCTGCGAGAACGAAACTGCCCTTTAGTGGAGGTTACTGTATTGCATTTAATTTTCTTTGGGGAATCATACCAGCGATAACAAGACTGCCCTGTAGTCAAGGGTACTGTTTTCCTTTTTACTTTTTTTTGGGAAATATTTTACTTTTCTTTGGGGAATATTCTAATCGTAATTAGACTGCCCTGTAGTGGAGGTCACTGTATTGCATTTTACTTTTCTTTGCAAAATCATCTCAGCGAGAATGAGACTGCCCTGTAGTGGAGGTTTGCGATGGACCAGTACCGTCGGGCACTAAATCCGGGCACTAAATCCGTTCGGGACTTAATTCCTGAAAGGTGGGCAAAGAGATTCGGCTGTGGGTGTGCAGAGGCTAGTTTCTGCAGCGAGTCCTCTCCCTTCTCAAGTAAAAACTCCTTCAAGTCCCCGTTCACAGCGCTGAACGTGGGGATCCATCCCCGGAGGCTTGGGAGAGAGAAATCTGAAAAAATGACTGACACAGACAACTGCCTCTTGTGCAGCTGACAGAGTTTTATTTTTCAGAACCAATATTTATACCCTTATCCCCAGTGGTAAAGTGTAAATACCAATGAACAATAGTGAGGCATTAAGTGTAAACAAGATAAACAGGATAAAAGAGGACCTTGGCGTCAGAGTTTAAGATTTGTCTGGAACCTTGTGATTTAAGTCGGCCCCCTGGGCTTTGTGATTGAAATCATGTTTCTGGTCTCACAGTGAGCCCTAGGGGGCAGAGTCTGGAGTCCGGAAAGGAGTCCGGAAAGGCGGGAGTCAAACCCAAAGTCCTTTTGGAGAAATTCAGTCTTTTAGGATCCCCTTTAATCCTTTCGGAGTCTTCCGTTCCTAGGGCTTAGTCCATGCCCTCCTCTGTCTAGCAGGGTTTGAGCCGTGTATGATCCAGAGGGCTGCGGTGGGAATCTGTCCGGTCCTGTCTGCTCTGCCATCTCCTATGAGGCAATACTTACAGTACAGTTAGTAGACAGGGCCAAAAACATTAGAACACAGGTGATTGGATTTCTATAATTGTTCTTTAATGAATAACCTTGAAGCCAGTTTTTTATTGCAGACTTTGGGATTTTTACTATCCTGCTTCTGAGTCACAAACAGTAGGCTTTTGTTAAGCCAAGGCCAGGAAAAGGCTTATTTGCGTCTCTAAGAGAGAAGCCACAACGCCCGGTGACTTTTTTCATATTTTAAGAGTAATTCTGCTGGGCGTGGTGGTGCACGCTTGTCATCCCAGCATTTGGGAGTCTGAGACAAGAGGATCGCGGTTCTCCGACAGCCTCAGATACTTAGTGAGGTCCTTCGCAACTAACTCAGTGAGACCCTGTTTCAAAATAAAGAATTAAAAAAAGGGCTGGGGATGTAGCTTGAAGGTAAATTCCCCTGGTTTCCATTCCCAGTACTTCAAAATAAATAAATAGAGGTGGGGTGTGGCTTGAAGATAGAATTCCCTTGGGTTCAATGCCCTCTACCAAAATAAACAATCCAACAAAATCCATAGAATAGACAATGGAGCAGACTCTAATGTACACTCCGGTCTTTAGTTAGTTACAGAGCATCAATCACTCAGTAGCTGGGGCTGTCTGCCAACCCAATCCTCCTGTCTCAGCCTCTCAAATGCTGGGATTACGAGCTTGAGCCATCACGCCCAGATCTATTTTTAAATTTTGAATCAGGGTCTCACTCTGTTGGGGAGGGCCTCACTAAGTTGCTGAGGCTGGCCTCGAATCTGCGATCTTCCTGTGCCGGCCTCTCAAGTATTCGGATTATAGGCATATGCTCCGGAGATTAGAAAAACAACAACTCTTACACTCCACATTCACAGCTTAGAACCCTGCTATTAAGGTGGCCTTCATTTAATTTGGGACTTTCCTAGCTGGAGAAAATGCCTTTTATGGAACTTTTCTTCAATCTCAAGTCATGCTGGCAAACCTGGATTCCAGTTTGTTCCTGTGCATGATCTCTTGATATCTTCTCTTTCCTCCCTCCCTCCCTCCCTTTCTTTTTCGTATTGTAAACAAATGTTGTAAACAAATGTTTAAAATGATGTTTGTTAACAAATGCACACGAATGTTATACACATATGTTGTACACATAAGTTGCACACAAATGTTGTACATGTGTGGTACACATATGCTGTACATAAATGTTGTACAAAAATGAACACATATGTTGTACACATGTTAGCCGGAAGAAGCTATATGCCAGAACCCACTTGCCCAGGAAAGGGAAACTTACCAGACTTACGTTGCAGGTCACACCACATGCAGCATAAGGTGTATAATTCATTCATTCATTTCTTTCTTTATTTCTTTCTTTTCCTTTCTTCTTTCCTTGCATGCAGTACTTGGGAATGAATTCAGTCACTCTATATCCAAGCAACACCCCAAATATACATACATACACATACACATATACATATATACTATATATATATATATATATATATATATATATATATATATATATAGGGGGGGTCGGGGAGATGACTATATATATATATATATATATATATATATATATATATATATATATATTGGGGGGGTCGGGGAGATGGAACCCAAGGACATTCAACCTCTGAGCTACACCCATTGCCCTATTTTTATTCTTTATTTTTGAAACAGGGTCTCACTAAGTTGTGGAGGGCCTCACTAAGTAGCATGCGCCACCATGCCTGGCCTCTGCTCATACCATTTAAAGAAAAAAGCTTCACCTACAAAAGAAAGAAACTGTTCGCTTAAAATGTGCTTGGGTTTTACAGAAAACCTTGCTAGAAATGCATTCATGCTACCTAGTAAGAATATATATGCATATATATATATATATGTGTGTGTGTGTGTGTGTGTGTGTGTGTGTGTGTGTGTGTGTGTGTATTTATACATACATATCTTGTTAAGAACCAAATTTGTCTTACCATGGAAATGTCCTCCAGTTCTCACACACACACACACACACACACACACACAGTCACCTTTGGCATGCTTATAAAAGTGAGGTTATAAATTTTAAGAGTACTCAAAAAAATTACTGGGGATAGAATCTCAGGGATTTTCTTTTAATTTGTTTGCCTTTTTCTGTAGGGGCTGATAATGCACCCTGAGTTAGGACCCGGACCTGGCTTGGAGAATCTTGTAGGGGCTAATAGAGCACCCTAAAACTGCATATTGGGGTCAAGGATGCCCGAGGTTCAGAAAGGCTTTGCACATAAACAGAGCAGCCTCGGGTGACTCTTGACATGTCAGGTGAGGAGATAAATTTTCTTTGAGATGTGAAGGCTCAATTCTCTGTCCTGCTCGTCTCTCCTGGACCCCTTTCTAAAGAAACATGTACTGTGCCTGATGTCGATGGCACTCCAAGGCCAAAGGACTTACAATGCCTTTAGCTTGTAGATTTGGAGAACTTTTACTCAAGTCTTCTTAGTTCTCCCAGTGTCCCCACTCTTTTGTTGGGAAGAGATTTTTTTTAGCTTCCTTGGGAGCAACTCTTAATTTTGCATTAATAACAGGGACAATAAAAGAAAAAATATATATATGAGGATATTTTATGTTGGGTAGATCCTCAGGTTTGGGCCATTGATGTTCCAGTTAAGGCAATTAGTGTCCAGCCTGTTTTTATTAAAAGCCCCAAAATCTTACCCCACAGGTGGCAGTATCCTATCAATACAGAGGGACACGAGGTCTTCAGTCTCTTATTAAATTTCTTTTTTATGTGATACTAGACATTGAACGCAGAGGTAGTCTACATCCAAGTATACACCTAGCCCAATTTTATTACTTATTTGGAAACAGGGTCTCACTAAGTTGCTAAGGCTGACTTTGAACCTGCAATCCTCCTGTCTCAGCCTCTCAAGTACTGGGATTACAAGTGTGCACCACAACACCTGGCCTCTAAATGTGTGCATGTGTGTGTGTGTGTGTGTGTGTGTGTGTGTGTGTGTGTGTGGTGATGGGGACTGAACCCAGAGGCATTCTATCTCTGAACTACACACTCAGACCACTTTTTTCTAATTTTTTATTTTAAAACAGGGTCTCACTAAGTTGCAGAGGGCCTCACTAAGTGGCTGAGGCTAGACACAAACCTGGATCATCCTGTCTCGGCCTCCCACATAGTGGAATTACAAGCATGCACCACCACACCCGGCTTCTGACTGGTTTAAATATGGTCCTTTAGTCCGCTGCTTCTCCCTACGTAACATACCCATCCTCCCAGTGTTGGAAACCAAGTGGGAAATATCAGCTGGTTCAAGACCTGAGGGCAGCTGAGGCTGTCGTTCTGTTACATGTGATAGTTCCTGATCCACTTACTATTTTGACTCACATACCAACTGGATCTAAAGGGTTTACTGTGCTGGACATTAAAGATGTTTTTTTCTGCATCCCATTACATATGAATTCATAATACCTGTTTGCTTTTGAGTGATCTGATCCTGATAACAT
The DNA here is from genome assembly GCF_963383645.1 of Muscardinus avellanarius. Classification (NCBI taxonomy): domain Eukaryota; kingdom Metazoa; phylum Chordata; class Mammalia; order Rodentia; family Gliridae; genus Muscardinus; species Muscardinus avellanarius. The sequence goes on along the minus strand of NC_137808.1, from coordinate 15,246,271 downwards.
GGAAGCTGCCTGGTATACTCGGACAGTGCAGCTTCAGGGTTTTAGAGACAGTCCCCACCTGTTTGGGAATGCTTTAGCAAAGGTTACACAGGCGGTCTCACAAGCTCTGGGCACAACTTAAGTCACAACCTCTCACACGGGATCAGACTAAGAGCCAGTATGAATGCGGCCCCAAATCTGGGCTTTGAAAACAGCTAAAACCACCCTTTCCTTAGAGAGGGCTGGGAATAGGACTGTCCAAATCTCCACCTTCTAAATGTGGACAACATAAAGCTCAACGCAAACATGGAAACCAGGCCATATCAGGGAAAAGCTGCAGTACCCCTCTCTTATGCTCAGGGCAAGATGGTTCTCGGGACCCAGATCTGACCACCAGCCTCTTCTGTTAGGAATGGCCCCACTCCAGAGCTTCAGAAGGAAGAGGCTTTGCTTCTACTAAAAGGAATACAATGGATCAGAGTAAAAAAATCAGCTCACTCACAAGAAACATCCCTGGATAATGATTTTTAGCTGCTGAGAATACTCAGAACATTATGTCAAACAGCAAAATTCTCGACAATTAAGAAAATTCATAAGTGGAAGCTGCATCCAACAATAGGTATATGAGGGACACAATACCTATAAACCCCTATTTTTTTCAGTGAGTATAGAAAAGGCCAGGACTCTTTCTTGATCATCAAAACAAGTTATTCTGTATGTTACAGTGTACAGAATCGGGGAAAAGACACTTTCTCAGAGGTGAGTTAAAGGTTTTCTGCAAAAGGCCCAGGTCACGTGGTGTGGAAGGACTACAGTCCAGGGCTCAGGGCCTCATCAGCTCGGCCTCTACTTTGGTGGCACTGGCCTCAGTGGCACCACTTTTTCTTCAGATTCTACTGGCTTCTTCTCATCTTGCTCGTCAGCGTGGAGATAGAGATCCAGGTATTTCTGCTCGTATTGCTGCACGGCCCAGAACTGGTGGACACAGTCTGAGCTCTTGGTTTCCTCTGTGTTATAGCAGAAGGAGGAAAAGCCTGACTTTTCTACCAGCCATTCCCCAAGGCACAGGCAGTTCCAGTTAGTGTCTCCATTTGGCAGTATCAACCCTGGAATAGGAAGATGGGCAGGGAAACGTGAGAGGTGTTCTAAGCCTGGTGTGGTGGCACATCCAGTTGCCACAGAGCCTGGCCGGCACTCCCTATGGACTTACCTCTGGATCTGGATCCAGATCAGAGTCAAACACCTGGCACACAGGCAACATTCCTTGGCCCAGCTGAACAGAAGTGGCCATTGGCTTCCTTCTCCGTGTGGTACACTGATATATGTTGTAGGCCAACTTGGAACCACAAAAATAAAATAAAGTAAATGCCATTCCCATCACACAAGAACCTTCACTCCAGGCCTGGCGCTCTGTGCTGGTATCTAAATCTTGGGCTGAATTCCTCTTAATTCCAGTGCAGGACACTTCAATGATCCACAATCTCCTATCACTACCCTTCATTTGTTTTTTTATTTATTTTTATTTTTGTGGTACTAAGAATTGATTCCAGGGACATTCTAACTCCTAGTTACACTCCTAGCCCAGTTTTTTTTTTTTTTTTTTTTTTTTGTGGTACTGGGGGTAGAACCCAGAGGCTTTCTACCTCCGGGCTATACTCCCAGACCTTTTTTTTTTAAATATATTTTATTTGGAAACAGGGTCTCACTAAGTTGCTGAGAGCCTCACTAAGTAGCTGAGGCTGGCTTTGAACCCGTGCGATCCTCCTGTCTTAGCCTCCCAAGCACGGGGATTACAAGCGTGCGCCACCACGCCCGGCTTTCCTAGCCCCGTTTTTTTTTATTTTTATTTTTAACAGGGTCTCACTAGGTTGATGAGAGTCTCATAACTTGCTGAGGCTGTCCTTGACCTCTGATGTACTGGGATTACAGGTGTGTACCACCACACTCAGCTGCTGCCCTGGCATTTGAAAAGTGAAATAATAGAGGAGTGTCAATCTGTAGTGGCCCTCAGCAGGCAGCTCACCTCCAATACCTTTAACAATACCTTTAACAGCTGCTGCAGAGCAAGCTCTTATGCCTACAGCTTCATCTGGAAGTTGTGAATTTCTGTTAGCTTTTTTTTTTTTTTTTTTTTTTTTTTTGAGTACCAGAGATTGAACCCACGGGCATTCTATCTCCAAGATATACCACCAGCCTGTTTTTCATTTTTTATTTTAAAACAGGGTCTCACTAAGGGCCTCACTAAGTAGCTAAGCCTGGCTGCAAACCCAGGATCCTCTTGTCTCAGCCTCCCAAGTATAAGAAAAAATTTGACAGCCTTCTGAGTTAAGGCCTACTGCTATGATGCATGCAGTTTCTGGGCTTCATGGGGTCCAGGCCAGGTTCCCAGCCAGGGCCCACGGATTCCCAGAGCCCAAGCCCTTTCCCCACTTCTCACCAACCTCAAAGACCGCAGTGTTGGAAAAGAACTTGTACAAGTGCTGTCCAGGAAGTCTGCCAACAATCCCGAGCAAACGGTTTTCCAAGGAAATACTGCCTCCATGTGAAGATCGCAACTAGGTCCGCAGAAGTCCTTCTTTCATTATTTCTAGGGGATGGAGAGCTGGGAGGTAAAGTGCTGACAGTGGTGGTGCCCAATAGCATCTCAGGGACACAGTGTAAATCAACATGGATGGCAGCTTCAGCAGTTCAATTAAAACCTGATGCGCGCTGGGCATGGTGGGCACACTTGTCATCCCCGCGCTTGGGAGGCGGAGACAGGAGGATCGCGCTGGTTCGGAGCCAGCCTCGCTGGCTTAAGAGACCCTGTTTCCACATAAAGTTAAAAAATAGGTCTGGGAGTGTAGCCCGTGGGACTGTAGCCCGGAGGTAGAAGGGCTTCCAGGAGCCCCAGTACCACCAAAAAAAAAAAAAAAACAAAACCTGATGCGCATTTTTTCCTGATACTGGGGATGGAAACCAGGGACATTCTACCGCCAAGCTACATGCCCAGCTCGATTTTTATTTTTGAAACAGGGTCTTACTGAGTTGCAAAGGCCTCACTAAGTAGCTGAGGCTGTGAACCAAGAGTGTGCAACAGTTTTGACTCAGTGAGCGCAATCCTGCTGCTAAGACAACTGCCTGTGTTGAGTTTCCTTCTTGTGCCAGGTGACTGTAGAGCCAGCACCTCATAGGACGATCCGCACGACGGCGCCTGTGCCTCCCTGCTGGAGGCCTTGTGGATGCTGCAGGATTCAGTCTCATAACCTGACTGAGCAGACGCATCCCTGTAGCCCTAACCTACCTGTGACTGCCGGAGGCCACCGCATCCACCCTTCACACGTCATCACCGTGAAGCTTCCAGCTGCTTAGGTCAGTGCAGAAACTCAGGAGAGAAGAGGCAGAGGGGTTTCAGTAGGAGAAACTGCCCTGCCCTAAGGCTCAGCGCAGCCTCAGTACTTTGGAGGGAGACGAGACTCACCGCACGCAGAGAAGACCCATGGCTGATGCCGCCACAGACCGAGCCTTGGCTGAGACTAAGTGGGCAAGGAATAGCAACTCTGAGCCTCCCCCAGGATGAGTCTGGGTCCAGGGGAGGCCGGGACCACTCACCATGCTCTTCATAAGGCTCACTGGGGTCAGCCACCAGCCCTGCATTGCTGGGAGTGTCATGAGTGATCTTCGTTGGCCACAAACATGACTCGATCCTTCCCTGGTGTTTGGAGAACAGAGGAGGAAATACTTCCTTGAGAGCAGGGAGTGGCCACAAAACCCAGTGCGAAGACCGTCCCACCCACAAGCCCAAGTGAGGAGACCTGCCAGCTGCTCCCCAGCTCACCCTGCAGGAGGGTCTGGCAGCCACGCCTGCTGAGCACCTTCAGCCAGAACAAAACCTGCACTGAGGTCATGGACCAGGAGGAAGCCTCGCACCCACCTTCCAAGTGTGTCCTCCAATGTAGTCTCTGGGTAACAGATGAGATGAAATGTCCCGGACAAGCATGACCCCAAATCTGCCAAGAGTCCTCCAGTGCCAGTCTTTTCCTCGGCTCTTCAAGAAAGGAGCAGCATCACTGAGAGAAAGGAAGGGCACGGTGCCTTCTCAGGACTCGCAGGCGCTCCGCCACGTCATCCCCAGCCATGAGCACCCCTACTTGCCCTGCGTCCCAGGGACCTGCCGGGGTCTCTCAGTCTTCAGACGAGCCTTGACAATGAAGCACAGGGACACTCAGAGCGCCAGACATGACTCCCCACCACACTCTTGTCTCACAGCTGCTCTCCTGTGCCATGGGGAGGGGGCGCTGCAACAGGATAAACTGGGATGAGTCGGCAGAAGGGTTTCCATAAGCAGAAACTGTTCTGCCCAAAGGCTCAGCACAGACTCAGTACTTTGGAGGGAAATGATACTCACCACATACAGAGTGGGCCATACAGAGTGGAACTTCAGTCCACACAGCTGAAGCAGTAAATGGTCTTCCAGGAGCAGAAGATGTCCTATGGGAAAGGCCCCGGCCACCTGCCCTGTGAGGCTGTCACCCAGCCTCCTGAGGATGCCCCTAGGCTGAGACCCCTCTAGGACTCTTGGTCGCTAATCACGGCCAGGAGGAGGAAGGCCCATGGCAGTGGGGACACTACACCCTCTCCCCAGGGCCCAGGGCCTGGGGCACTTCCAGCCTGTGCTATGGTGGAAGGCAGGGGAGGGTTTCCCTAAGGGCTGATGTTTTTACCTTTGGTCACCAGCACCCAGAGTCAGGGCCTGAGCCCCGCACTCAGGCCTCCAGATGTCAGAGCCAGATGCACTGCATACGAGAGGCTTCTCCTGAGGAAAGGCTGGGTGAGCACAGAAAAGGGAGTCAACGCTGAACAGATCTGGGTGGGGACATCCAATGTCTGGTTCCATTTCTAACTTACATTGATGACATAAAGTACAGGATTATTATCACCCTAATGAGGTACAGATAAAGCAAAGCCCAGAGTGGTTACTCAAGGTCAGGCAGACGCGGATCAGGTCAACATCCAGCAGAGGGGTCCTGGTGTCCAGCGGGCTTCAGAGGGCCTTGTGTGTCTGTCCAGTGTCTGCTGGAGTCCACCGTGGTCAAAGTCGGGATCCAGGGAGCTGAGAGACATGTTAATTAGGAAGAGTTAGTCATCCCACAGTCTAGAGACTTATCTAACCATCACACTAAACCTCAGAACAGCCATAATTGTGACTTATCACCTGAAAATGACATAGTCAACCATATATAAAATAAAACACTGCAGTGTGTTACCTGTTGGTGTTTTTCCTCTCAGCAGCCTGCGTTCACAGGAGACACCTTCTAGTAAAGGAAACTTCTGCTCTCCTTTCACTGGAGATACGTGGTTGATCCAAGTTGAATCTTTGGGGATCTTTGGGGCCAGCAGGATCTGCACCAGGTCCTTAGGATCAGGGTGGATTTCTCCAGGTGACCTGCTTCCAGCCCTGGTTGTTGTCCATGGTGTGGCCACAGGTTCACAACAGGGTTACCTGAAGGGGGGAGAGTCATTTGTGCCAATAACTCTTGGGAAAACAACTGGCTTTCGGGCCTCAAGGCCATACTAGAGAGCCATGCTGGAAGTGGGGTGCTCTCCCTGGGGCCTCACAGAGGAACAGCAGGCAGGCTCTGTCTCCTCTCCTCTGAGCTGCACAGGAGAATGACAGGCAGGCTCTCTGCAGTCTGCTCTGGGTGCGGCTGGAGAGAGGAGGGGCCTGGCTGTGTCTTTGCTCCCAAGTCTCCCGTCTGGAATAGTAGTCAGGTTCTCTCTTCTGTTCTCCAGGCTGGGCAGGGAAGTGGGAGGTGGGCTGTCTCTACCCTCCTGCAGACTGCACAGGGGAATAGTAGGCAGGACGTGTCTCCTGGCCCCATTCTGCCCTGACTCTGTGCCCTCCGTGGCCAGGGAATGCTCAGAGAATAGGAACAGGGAGGCAGGAAGGGAATTCTCACTGGCTCTCCAATGTGGGAGACAGTGAAGGCAGAAGTATCTATGGGTATGGGGGCGGCCCAACCCCTGAGGTTTCCAGCTAAGCTTCAGTGCATCTTGGTCACCCCTTTGGCAACATCTGGTAAGTGGCCATGGTGAGGTCAAATATTCATTGGACACAGAGCCAGGTCCAATGTGGGTTGTACCCCAGGTGACAAATGACCCTCAAGATCTTGGGGTTCAGGTGTTTCAAAGCAGCTCACGAGGACTTGATGAATACTCACCCTGGCTCAGTCACAGGTGTGCTGCATGGGTTTAGCTGATGGCCTCTGGTTTGAGTCTACAGTGAACATCTGTAGGTGATGTTTAGTGCAAAGGGAAAGGCGAGTGGGCACCTTGTAGCTCCCTGCAGGGCCTGCTCCTTCAGCTCCTTGGAATTTGTGAGCCAACAGTGGAGGAGGACACCCAGAATCCAGATGTCCACCCCAGAGCCTTCGTTGGTCCTGGTAGAACTCAGGATACAAAGTGGAGAGCCCCTCAGGAGGACGGCAGCTGCTGCCCAGCCGTGATCTTGTGACTCAGCCCAAAGTCCATGAGTTGGAGAATCTCACTCTAGCTGCTGTTTCTCAGAGTCCACTGTGGTCAAAGGGAGGGTCCAGGGAGCTGAGAACTAGGATAATTAGAAGAAATTAGTCATCCCACAGTGACAGAGTTATCTAACCATCACACTACAACCCAGAGAAGCATCCAATTGTGACTTGTCATTGAAAATGAAATAAAACATATATAAATGAAAACATTGGAGTGCATTACCTGCTTGGTGTCCATCTCAGCGACCTGCTTTCACTGAGACACCTTGTAAGTATGGAATACTTAATATCAGCTCAGATGGGTTTGGCTGGTGGCTTCTGGGTCTGGTCTACAGTGAACGTGCGATCAGTGATGTTTTGTGCATTGGTGGAGAGGCGAGCGCGCACCCCATAGCTCCCTGCAGAGCCTGCTCCTTCAGCAGGGCGGGAGTTTGCGAGCCAACATTGGAGGAGGAAGCCCAGGCCCCAGGAGTCCATCTTGGAGTATTAGGCTTGGTCCTGGTAGATCTCAGGAGCACAGTGGAGAGCCCCACAGGGGGACTGCAGCTGCTGCCCAGCCGTGATCTTGCAGCTCAGCCCAAAGCGATGTGTTGGAGCTTCTCACTCTAGCTGGTATCTTTCAAGTCCACTGTGGTCAAAGTTAGGGCCCAAGGAGCTGAGAGATATGATAATAAGAAGTTAGTCATCCCACAGTGTACAGAGTTATCAAAGCATCACACTAAACCCCAGAGATGCATAAAATTATGCTTTATCATTTTTTGTGGTACTGGGGGTGGAACCCAGGGGCCTTCTACCTCCAAAATACTCCCAGACCTATTTTATATATTATTTGGAAACAGGGTCTCACTAAGTTGCTGAGTGCCTCACTAAGTAGCTGAGGCTGGCTTCGAACCTGTGCGATCCTCCTGTCTCAGCCTCCCAAATGCAGGGATTACAAGCGTGCGCCACCACGCCCAGCTATGCTTTACCATTTGAAAGTGACATAATTACATGTATAATAGGATGCTGGAGTGTACAACCTCTTGCTGTCCATCTCGGCAGCTGCTTTCACTGGAGACTCCTTATACGTATATAAGATAAGGCATGTCTATTTCCTTTATACTGGATCTACTTGGATGGATCCAGGGAAAATCTTTGGGGCCAGCAGGTAACAGCAACAGGTCCTTATGATCGGGGTCACAATTCTCCAGGTTACCTGCTTCCAGCCCTGATTGTTGTCCATGCTGGTGGCCACAGGTGCACAACAGGCTTGCCTGGTGGTTGGGAAATCGTTTTGTACCAGTATCTCCCGGGAAGACAAGTGGCCTGGGGGTCTAAAGGCCATGCTGGAGGGCCAAGCTGGGAGTGGGGGTGCTCTGATTGGGACCTCACAGAGGAATAGCTGGCAGGCTCTGTCTATTCTTCTCCAAGCTGTGCAGGAGAATGACAGGCAGGCTCTCTGGAGTCTCCTCTGGATGGAGCTGGAGAAAGGAGGTGACCTGGCTGTGTCTTTGCTCCCCAAATTCTCCACCTGGAAACAACAGGCCGGTTCTCTCCTTTCTCCTTTGTGAGTCACAGACACTGCTAGGCAGTGAGTCTCCTCCAGCCTGGGCAGGGGAGGGACAGGTGAGCTGTGGCTGCCTTCCTCACTGTACAGAGAAGGGGCGGCAGGCTGTGTCTCCTGCCACCCTTCATCCCCGATTCTGTGTCTTATTTGGGCAGTGAATACTCAGAGAGCAAGAAGGGGGAGGCAAGATGAGAACACTCACCAGATCTCTGCACTAGGGGGAGCGAGGAGGAAGAAGTATCTGTGGGGATGGAGGTGGCCCAATGCCTTGATGCTCCTGCCTCACCTGCAGTGCACCCTGGCTCACCCCATTTGCACTGTCTGATGTGTGACCACTGGGTAATCAATCACCCTTTGCACATAGGTAGCGATTCTGCTGTGGGCTGAGCACTAGGCAACACATGGCCCTCAAGATCTGAGGTTCAGGTGTTTGGGGAGCAGCTCATGAAGAGTCGGTGGATACTCACACAGACTAAGCCAGGGACGCCCCAGACAAGTTTAGCCAATGGCCTCTGGATCTGGTCTACATGAACACCTGATCAATGATGTTTTCCACATCAGTAGAAAGGTGAGCGGGCACTTCGTACCTGCCTGCAGGGCCTGCTCCTTCAGGAGACACAGTTTGTGAGCAAATGGTAGGGAAGGACACCCAGGACCCAGATGTCCATCTTGGAGCATGATGCTTGGTCCTGGGAGAACTCAGGGTGCAGAGTGGATGGCGCCACACGAGGACTACGGCTGCTGCCCAGTGGTGATCTTGTAGCTCTGCCCATAGTCATGAGATACAGCATCTCACTCTAGCTACTGTCTGAGTCCAAGTCCATTGTGGTCAAAGATAGAGTCCAGGGAGCTGAGAAATATAATTAGAAGTTAGTCATCCCGCAGTGTACAGAGTTATCTAGCCATCACAAACCCACAGATGCATCCAATTGTGTCTGCACACAGGCACAGCAGCCGGGCTCTGTCCACTCTGCTGCAGGGGGCTCAGGTAAGTCACCGCACAGAGGAACAGCAGCCGGGCTCTGTCCACCCTGCTGTGGGGCGTGCAGTTAAGTCACCAGCGGGTTCTTCACGCTCTTCTCTGCGATGGTCGGCAGAAGGGGGACTGGGCTGTGTCTTTGCTCCCTATGTCTCTGATGTGGGGCAGCAGGTGGGCTCTGCTGCACAAGCTCTCGCTGGGCAAACCCTTGCTGGGCAGGCTCTCGCTGGGCTGGTGTTGCTGGGCAGCTCTTGCTGGGCAGGCTGTTGGACTCTCCTCCACACTGGGCAGTGGGTGGCAGGTGGCTGTAATGCTCAGGGGAACGGCTGGCCGGCTGTGTGTTCTGCGTCCTTGGTGTTGCTCACTGGCCTGCTTTAGATGGAGACACCTTAGCTCTGAATCTCTTAGGGCACCTCTTTGCTTCTTGGCTGGATCCAGGGCGACTCTTCTTGGCCACCAGGCAGCAGCAGCAGGCTCTCATGATGCTGCCCAGAAATCTCTTTCCAGCCTGCCTCCAGCCCCGGGTGACGGCAGGGGCTGCAGCCTCAAGGTCGTGCGGGGGTGCCATGCCGGGAGCGCGGGTCTTCTCCCTGATGCTGCGCGGTCTATGTTCACGCTGCTCGGGGGTGCGCACCTCACGCACTGGCGCGTCCTCCTCTCTCTCTGCAGTGGTCAGCAGAGAGGGGCCGGGCAGGCTCCGTTCACTCTGCGCAGGGGTGAGCACCTCAGGCACCGGAACATTCTCTCCCTCTGCGATGGTTGGCAGAGAGGGGGCCCAGCTGTCTTTTTCTTTCTTCAGGCGCCTGCGCTGCATTCTAAGGAGCTTGCGCCTTTTCTTCAGGATCTGCAGGTGAACTTTGAGCAGCCTCTTTCTGCGCAGAATCTCTCCTCGCCCCTTAGGGCTGAGCTGGCTCTCGCTGGGCAAGCTCTCTTCTCTCCCCTCCGGGCTCAGCTGGCTTTCGCTGGGCAAGTTGCTGGCACTCGCCATCAGGCTGGCACTGCTCTCGCCCATGCTGACCAGGGGAATGTGTGGCAGGCTGTGTCTTATGTCCCCCTTCTGCCCTGACTGTGAGTCCTCCTGGTCCAGGGAATGCCCAGAGAGCAACGGGCTGGTGGGACGGGCTGGCTCGCTAGCTCTCAGTACCGGCGGGAGAGCAGAAGGGTGTGCTGGAGTCGGAGGCGGTGCGCTGCCCTGCTGTTTCTGCCTCACCCGGACTGCACCCTGGCTCATCCTCTGTTGTACCATGAGGTAGGTGGCACTGAGATGGTCAAATCGTCTGTCTGACACAGACGTCCAGGTGAGGTGTGGGTCATAACCCAGGCAACGCATCGCCCTTAAAACCAAGGCGTTGGGCTCCTTGGGGCGAGGCTTGGGAGGAGGTGGTGTGTCTTCGCCCTGGACCAGCCATGGGTGCCTGAGAATCTCAGCAGCTGTCGGCCTCTGGGCTGGGTCTACCGTGAGCAGCTGCCTGATAATATCCTGAGCCTCGGGTGAAAGGTGAGTGGGCTCCTCGTATTGTCCCCGCACGACCCGCTCTCTCATCTCCTTAAAGCTGGTACTTTGGAAGGGGAGAGTCTCGGTTAAAATAAAGTACAGGAGGATCCCCAGGCCCCAGATGTCCACCTCGGGGCCGTACGGCTGCTGCTCGTACATCTCAGGAGCGCAGAATGCGAGAGTGCCACAAAACGCTGTCAGCTGCTGCCCAGACGTGATTTTGCGGCTCAGCCCGAAATCAATGAGCTTCACGTTCCCCTCCCGGTCCAGCAGGATGTTGCTTGGCTTCAGGTCCCTGTGGACGATGCCTTCTTGATGGCAATAGCGCACCGCCCACAGGATCTGCCTGAACAGCCTCCGGGCCTCCTCCTCCCCCAGGCCGATGGGCAGCTGGCCCCCACTCACGAACTCCATGATGATAAAGAGTGAGTTCGGTGTCTCCACGATCTCAAAAAGCTGGACCACGTGTGGATGTTCCGCCGTCCTCATGATCTCTACCTCCGGCATGTAGGGGAGCCCATGCCTTGATTTGTCTATCACTTTTATCGCCACCTCCGTCCCAGTGAGGCTATGGCGGGCCAGGTGGATGCTGCCAAAGTTGCCCCTGCCGATTTCCCTCACGATGGTATACTGGCCCTTGAGGTCCTCCTCCCAGGGATGGTCGGTGGAGACGCCTGGACTCGCCTCCCTCCCTTCTTCCTTTCTAGCCATAGTAAAGACA